>NW_022157926.1:0-54922 GCF_003316985.1 Fusarium coffeatum | reverse complement strand
CCCCCCCCCCCCCCCCCCCTTCGTCATCCGGTCCTCCGACTTCAGGGTCTTGAGCAAAATTTACGTAGTATTGCCAATTCTGACCGCTCGTTAGCAGGATCTGATAAACCGCTCAACGACGCTAAGTATTCCCACTCGAGCCACTATACTAGGACTTGGCAGAAAGCCCTTGCAACATGCATCGGCTGTGTCCTAACGGAGAAATTATGGTCTGATGGAACGTCAATCACCAGGGGAATTTTGGAACAAAGTGTCCGAGGGTTGTATGATTAGTTCAGGGTAGAACTTATCGAATTATTTGGCTCCTATCCTACCACTCTCCACTAGGCATGTAGAAGCTGGGCAGTGAAGGATATGAGACAAGACACAAGACCACTGTGTGCTCTCTCAAAGTCCATATTCTTAATTTTTGTATGGCTTGATCTATTGGGTATAGCTCAAGGCGGTGGTGTTTTACATAGCATTAACACAAACTTGAACTTTATGACATATGAACAAGAATAATGAAAGTGGCCAGCTTCAAATCACCCATGAGATATTCACCGCTTACTATTGAACTCCATACTACAAAGCAGACATCTAAAACATGAGTTTTGAAACATGGAACTCTTGTTGAACTCTCAGCAGTGACATGTTGATACCCTGAAGGACGCTTCATGCATGATCTTCATTATCCCTGTCGACTCTGCTACCGACACACAGGTACTGAACTCACATGACAAACGGTGTCGCAGATCCCATTCCTGCGGCTATGCCGATCTGATAATTCTTTATCAATCAGTACTTGCCCGAAAGATTAGGCGATCGCCCCCGGCCATCAGGTGCCATGTCCTATATAGACGACAGTCTGGTCTCCTTGATTATAGAAGTACACACCGTTCTTCATCCATTGGAACTGACTACGTATATCTTCTTTCTTTTCTCACGCTCTTGCTCCGCCTTCTAGCTGCCGGATTTATGAGTATTACTGAGAAACTAAGCGTGGCAAAAGCACGAGGATGGGCAGCTGAAGAAGTATTAGAAAGGGCACTAGGACCTCGAGACTCTCTGGTAGAATGGAACATTTGGAGAGACTTGGAATGTACAACATAACAGGAAGCTACTGCATATATTCTGATGACGGTTCAATGACGGACCGAAATCCAGAATATGGTTCCAAAGTACAACCTGCACATTGTTAGAGCGAGATATACTCGAACAGGTGTCAACAATCATGATCAAAAGTAATATTCAAGATAATGCACAATCACAACCTATCTTCCCAGATTGTCTATGTGGTTCCAACGCCAAACCCCGTAATTATCTACCCTTAAGCCTTAGCCTCATCAGTCTTGCGGCCGCCAAGCTGCATATAGTTCCAGCAAACTATAATCATGTCAGTAACGGTTTCCCCCAGAACAGTCCAGATATTACTTACTTGTCCATCCTAGATCATCTCGGAAGCAAGACTGGAGAACATCCTCACCAGCTACGGTACCGGAATCAGGACTAGAGGCAACAGCCTTCTTGCCGACAGCCAGACCGATAACAGGAGGGTATACTGCAATTTCCTTATATGAGGGAACGTGACCAGCTCGGTGGCTGAGGATACTCTGGTGAATGTTTTGTGCTACGTAATGGCCGTGGTGCATAGCTCCGCCACATCGCTTAATGCCAGGCCACTTGGTGATGTCACCAGCCGCATAGTGGAACTCAGCATTTGGTGTACCTTCCTCTAATTGTAGACTAGAAACATGTCAATGATTGAAGAGGGTAAATTGAAACTGTTTGACTTACCTGGGCTTGATCTTGACATACCCATCCTCGTCAAGCGCTGATGTAGGAAGATATGTAGATGTGGGAACGCTTCTAGAGATGGCCATGATGACCACGCTGGCAGCCATCTTGTGGCCGTTGGTGAACTCAACATCATACTTTTCGCTGCCATCGGCCGTCTCTACCTTGTTCTTAGAAGCCAGGCGGTGGTTCATAAGAACTTCAACACCACTCTCACGGAGCAGCTTAAGAGCAACGTCCTTGGTCTCGTCAGGAAGACCCTCGGATGAGAGAAGCTTATCACGAGAGTGAACAAGAGTAACGTTGAGATGAGGCTTGACCATCTTGAGTTCAGCGGCCATCTCAATGCCGACAGCGCCTCCACCGACCACAACGACACCGTGCTTCGCATTGTCAACTGCGTTTATGTGGTTTTCGGCTTCGAGTAGATATTGTTTTCGGGTAAGAGACTGTGGCACAACAGGCCAGACACGGCGCAGACCAGTGGCGGCCACAAGGTAGTCGTACTCTAAAGTGCTTTTCTCTTGAGTAAGATGCGCTGATACAGTAGCTCTCTTGGTAGCAGGGTCAACACTAGTGACTGAGCCTTGGATAATGTTTATGCTCGGGTCCTTGAGACCTGGGATGTCAGAGTACTTGACCCAGTTCTTCTTAGAGTAGGCAGAGTCGGCAAGGGCCATGGGAGAACCGATCAGGTGGTCTGCAATTTGTCAGTGTCTGGGGGTATCTGTAGGATGAAGATCCAAGCAGAAGGGACTTACAGTATCCATCTCGTTCATCAACAATGGTAATCTCGATGTTGAAGGTAGGCAGGTTGGGGTGGTGAGTGTAAGGCTCAGAGTTCATGCGGGGAGAGTAACCCTGACTCAGATCCAACAGGTTGACGGCGGCAGATAGACCACCATAGCAACCTCCAAGAATAAGGACACGCACAGCGTTGGATGTCTCAGGAAGTGATCCCATTGTAGCAAAAGTTTTGACTGAATAGACTCTGAAGTGATTTCGATGTATAGGTCGGGAACAAGATGATGTGAAAACAGACACTGCGTGGATCTGATGCTTGGACGTGATAACAGTTGGGGAGGAGGTTTGGGATATAAATGGACGTCTTGTCTGAGTGCAAGCAGCGTGGGAGGCTTTAGAAAGTCGTCCCGGGAATTTGGCAGATACTCGAGAAACGATCATGAGCTGAGGGACGGAGTAACTGGAGAGATGAAGATTGGGCAAGAAGAAAGAAATAGTTGGAGCTGTTATAGAGAGAGAAAACGAGGTGGGAGGGATGCTCGGTATCGTACTCGGGTGAGAGTTCTCAAAACCGATCGGACCAAGACCGGCCCCTTGGTCGAACAAGGGATCATGTCCTGGATTTCCGTCATGACAGATCCCAGTTCACCATCATGAGTGAAGGAATGAATCAGACATAGCCAGTAATATGAGAGATTCGGCCGGCCAGTAGCGGGGCATGCTCCATTGCCATGATGGATGTTGGGGGAGACTCTTACTGTAGAAGATGCTAGAGATGTGGAGTTAAAGTTATCAGATCCGTCCAAGACAGGTACAGCCAGCCACTGAGAGATGAGGACAAGAATTATCAGATCCGACGGAAGAGACACATCCGCTTAGTCATGAAGCATACCGTCATCTGATCGGTTCCTCGTAATGTTTCCACTTTGTGTGCGACGATCTTAGAACTAACGACTTGTAGCGCAGTCCTTAAAATCAGCACGGAGAGAGAAGTTAGGCCGATCTCCTTCTACTATTTGAGAAATGACAAGGGTATGTCAAGGGCAACGAGTACAGCATCTTTGACAGTTGAATTGAGCTACGTGATTTCAACTTCTCAGTAACGGCAATAGTATTGATTATATGGTTAGAGATATTGTGTCAGAAATATTGACGACAAAGCATCCCTTGTTAAACATTATAGTCATGGCTCAATGAAACAGTTTCTACGGATATACTAGCCGAGTTCTACATTCCGAAGCGCGGAATCAGACCTAGGCCGATCTGATAACTCTGCTCAGGCTGCCACAAATCAGGACTGAGGGTTGCCAGTTGAGCCAGTTAGTCACTGAGAAAATTTATCTGATCCGAAGCACCCTTGACAGTTCGAATTGGTGTGTCCCACCCACCTGTGGACCAACTTCTTGGCTTGGTAAAATCACAGAGCAATTCTTATTAGGGAATAATCCATTTGTTCTTCCTACTGTTAAAAGACCTTGAGAATAGAAGTCAATGGTATCCAATGCATATTCAAGTCCCCTGATCTTGATCTGTATTCTGACGGTATATGACAACGTCTTTGAGATAGGCCATGAACTTGTCCTCATCCCATAGTTATCCAATTCTTTTTCAACATCTCATCTTCCACACTTTATTCTTTCCTTCAGTGGGGTTCAATCCTTCGCTCCTCTAGCACCGTGGCTTTATTCCCATTAGAGATGCCAAGCCAAGACCAGGGTAACCAACTGTAAAATTATGCTTGTTTAAACATGAATTAGAGTGAGAGGCTCTGCTCCGTCTCCGTCTCCGTTCCTCTCCGTCTCGGCCTTCTTAACTATTTCCTCACTAGTCATCGTCCAGGGCTGAAGCTCATGCCTATCAACAGACAGAGAGAAAGGTGCTTTTGGTTTGTCGCTTTAAATGCCAAGATGACCACACCCTTCAACGGCTGATCTCCATGGCCGATATTTTGTTCTCAAAATCTAGTGGAGGCGCAGTACCCTTTTCCATCATGAGTTCTCTCTTGTTTTTTCTTTCTTCATCTCTGTTCATGTGAGGTCGCGAGTCGTAGGCTTTCTGTCTTGCGACTTACACGTTCACAATGGCATCCCCTTCACCAGAGCGACAAGATAATGCCACGAGCAAAGAACCATCTGGTATTGATGGCCCTGGGCATCATGAAGAGGCAAAAGATAGCGCTGCTGCTACAGAGACGGTGGTCGGTGTGCTCAACAACTTAAATATTGAGCGTCAACTTAGCCACTCGCCACGACCGTCTACAAGATCATCATCAGTGTCTGCGACATCTCAAACACCGCCCGAAAAGAAGAAGAAGAAGAAGAAGGTAAGTTCTACTGACATAGTACACAAGCGTCACAACGACATGCAAATCTCACAGCTACTAACATTTCTTTGCAGACTCTACGTTCGTTCTTCACCTACTTCCAACTCCTCTTCTACGCCAACCCAACATGGATCGATGTACTTCTTCTCATTGTGGGAACTCTCACAGCATGCGCCGCCGGTGCCCCGTTTCCTCTAATGGGTATCATTTTTGGCCAACTGGTCAACGATCTCAATACTGCATCTTGCGACAATGGCGAGGTCGCATCACAAAACTCGCCTAAAGAGCTTCAAGACAGCATCAACAAAAAGGTTGTCATGATTACATGGATCGGAGTAATTAGCTTTGCTCTCATCTACACCTATATCGTGTCTTGGTCTATCTTTAGTCGTCGTCTTGAGAATCGCATTCGAGATCGCTACTTCATGAGCATCCTATTACAAGATGCGACCTTCTTCGACAAGAGACAAGCAGGAGAGATCACCTCCCGTCTCAATGCTGATATCCAGGCAATTCAGTCTGGTACCTCAGAGAAAGTGGGCATCATCATGGGTTGCACCTCGTTCTTCGTCTCATCGTACGTTGTCGCATTTGTCAAAAATACTACACTCGCTGGTATTCTCGTATCGCTTGTTCCTGCGTTCATGCTTCTCGCTATTGTAGGGAGTATGTTTACCGCAAAGTTTGCAACAGCCATGTCCGAGAAGATCGCTTCGGCCTCTTCAATCGCCTCAGAAGTCCTTGCCAATATTCCCGTTGTTCAGGCTTTTGGTGCAGGTCCTCGACTCGAGGCCATCTTTGCGGAGAGGATGAAGGGGGCACGAAAGCAAGGAATTAACAAAGCCTTTGTTGCTGCTATTCAAGCCGGGTTGCTCTACTTTATTGCCTACTCGGCAAACGCGCTTGCTTTCTGGCAGGGTAGCACACAGATTGCCGACATGGTTGAGGGTAACGGCGATGCCTCTGTTGGTGATATCTACACTGTTATTCTTTTGCTGGTTGACGGTATGTTATTCCTGATGTGCTTGTTTCGAGCCGGGTCCAATTACTGACTTGTTCTAGCCTGTGTTGTTCTTGGTGGCATTGCCCCTTTGTTGCCACTCGTTGGGGCTGCTGTTGGGTCTTTTGAAAAACTTCGTGAAGATATGGACAGCCCGGCTACCATCGACACGGGGTCTAACAAGGGGAAGAATCTCACATCGGTGGAGGGAAGCGTATCTTTCAAAAATCTTTCATTTGCCTATGCTTCACGACCTCACCACCCGGTGCTGAAGAATGTCTCTTTCGAATGTCCTGCTGGCAAGCATACCGCCCTCGTCGGCCTTTCTGGCAGCGGGAAGTCCACTATTGCTGGCCTTACATCTCGAATCTATGACCCTGCTGAGGGTACAGTTCTCCTTGATGGACATGATCTTAAAGAACTAAACGTCAAGGGACTAAGGAGTCACATGAGTCTTGTGCAGCAAGAACCCTCTCTTCTGGACCGGTCAATCGTCGAGAATATCGCCCTTGGCATCTTGAACTCGCCCCAGCCTGAGCATCAGAGATTTAAAACCACAATCCTTGGCACTGGACTTGGTGAGCTCGCCACTAGGCTCCGTCAAGGCGATGATCTCGTGGTAGCAGCTCAAAGCTTTGGGCAAGAAATGATTGATCTAGTTGAACGAGTTCAGGAGGCTGCTCGACTTGCTGACGCGTCTGGTTTCGTTAACAGATTGGAGTATGGCTATGGAACACTGGTCGGTACCGGCGGAAAGCTTGTGAGCGGCGGTCAACGACAGCGTCTTGCGCTTGCTCGAGCATTGATCCGCGATCCCAAGATCCTCATCCTGGATGAGGCCACAGCCTCTCTCGACTCCGCAAGTGAGCACCGCATCCAGATGGCCATCGAGTCTATTGCTAAGAATCGTACCGTCATTGCTATTGCCCATCGTTTGTCCACTATCAAAAATGCAGACAACATCATCGTTATGAACAGTGGTGAAATCATCGAGCAAGGCAACCATCTTGAACTAATGGCTCTCAATGGCTCATATGCCAGTATGGTACGCCTACAGACTGTTGACTCGGAGGACGCCGGATCTACCACAAGCACTGTACGGGCTGATGGTACCTTCTCCGAAAAGGACTCCGTTGCAGAACTGAAGGCTGAGAACGTTGGAAAGGAGGAGGTAGATGCTTACCACGTGCAAGAAACCGAAGAAAAGGATACTACTCCTGAGGCAGACGCTGCTCTCGACTCCAACAAGTCTGCTTGGGTCGTCATCAAGACCATCGGCAGCATGGTACGACCCTATCTTCTCCTCATCATTGTTTGTCTCTTTGCTGCCACTATCGTCGGGCTCACATTCTCTTCATCTGGTCTAATTTTCGGTTACACCATTGACAACCTCAGCCCCTGCAATCCTGTCCAAGATATTCGCTGGGCGGGTAGGTTCTTTGGAGGCATGTGGTTTATGATTGCCTGCGTCGAGTTATTGGCCAATACCACAAGCTGGACCGGCTTCGGCATGGTTGCTGAGAAGTTGTTATACAAGATCCGAGTCCTCTGCTTCCGCTCCCTGTATGAACAAGATCTCGATTGGCATCAGTCAGAAGGGCGCACTCCCACTGCGCTTCTATCTGTCATCACCACGGATGCCGCAGCAGTTGGCGGATTCAGCGGTTCTATCATTGGTACAGTCTTTTCTATTGTGGTCAATTTT
Organism: Fusarium coffeatum; assembly: GCF_003316985.1. NCBI lineage: Eukaryota > Fungi > Ascomycota > Sordariomycetes > Hypocreales > Nectriaceae > Fusarium > Fusarium coffeatum. The sequence goes on along the minus strand of NW_022157926.1, from coordinate 47,374 downwards.
CTGGTTGCCATCATCCTCTCACACATTCTCGCTTGGAAAATTGCCATCGTATGCTTGGTCATCGTGCCTATCCTTCTAGGCTGTGGCATCATGCAGCTTCGATCGTTGTCCAAGTTTGAGCGTCGCCATGCTGGAGCTTTCTCGGGGGCCGTCGGCATTGCCAACGAGGCTGTAAACTCTTTCAAAACCATCTCTTCACTATCTATAGAAGAGGAAGTCATGAGCGCATACCGTCGTGCTCTGAGGGCACCTCGGAAAGAAATCACATTGGCTTCTATGTACGCCAACTTGTGGCTCTCTCTCGCTAATAGCACCGGGAATTTGATCTATGCCTTCGCATACTGGTGGGGTTCGACTCGGATCACTGCAGGCGAGGCTAGCCAGCGAGAGTTCTTTATAATTCTTATCTGCATGCTTGTTAGTGCACAGCTCTGGGGTCAAATGTTCAGTCTTGCACCCGAAGTATCTCGAGCCAGGGCTGCCGCTTCCCGCATCCTGAGCTTGATCAATCTCGGATCTTCCAAGGACGAGGCGAAGAAAGGCAAACTGACACTCGCTATCGAAAATACCGAAAAGGATCTTGAAGCTCGGGCTGAAGCTCATGAGAAGAGTAGCGGAGGCAAGGGGGCCACAATCGTGTTCAAGGATGTGAAATTCTCATATCCGGCCCGACCTCATATTCAAATCCTCACCGGCATGTCGTTCACTATTCCTGGTGGACAGTTTGTTGGTCTTGTTGGACCATCTGGTGCTGGCAAGTCGACCATCATGTCGTTAGTCCAACGTATGTACCGACCATCAGGCGGCACTGTCGAGATCAATGGTGTTGATATTTGCGCACGTGAAGGAACCAGGTTCCGCAACGACATAGCAGTTGTTCCCCAGGACTGCGCTCTGTTTGACGGAACGATCCGTTTCAATGTCGCTTTAGGCTCAACTCCTGATCACGAGCCAAGTGACGAAGAGATCCATGAAGCTTGTAAGCTGGCCAACATCCACAACGTTATTATGGAGTTGCCCAACGGGTACGATACTGAATGCGGGCCTAATGGTTCGCGTCTTTCTGGCGGTCAGAGACAGCGACTAGCGATTGCGCGAGCCCTTGTGCGTAAGCCTAAGCTGCTTTTGCTTGACGAGAGCACAAGTGCACTTGACGCCGAGAGTGAACGGGCTCTGCAAGAGGGACTAGAGCGTGTAGCACGAGGTATCACCGTGATCGCCATAACACACAGGCTTCACACGGTGCGCAAGGCGGATGTCATATTCATGATTGAGGGAGGCAAGGTTGTAGAAAAGGGTCGACACGAAGAGTTGGTGGAAAGAAGCGAGACTTATCGCACGAATGCCCTGCAGCAGATGTTAGGAAACTGACAAGAGGATCAAATTACAGTAGAACCACTAGGATTAATATTGATATTGATGTTCTTGTGCAACTTGGAATCCAATAATGAGGTTGGGTGTCCTAGGGTAGGCAGATAGAGTTGGAGAAATTCACCCCCACGTTCATCTCTAACTTTAAGACCTCTAGCTGACCTCCAACCTCTTTTCTCAGTGTCTCAGCCTACTGATTGTAGAGGGTGCGACTTGGTGAACCTATCCAACCTGTCAATTCAGGGGATTTGCCCACGTTTCTTTCTGTTCATGGGATGACTCCCAGACACACCAGAAAACCCGTGCTATGGTTGCAACCCCCTGAATTTGTGTCAACAGTAGACAACCTGATATATCATGCACTTTTAGAGACAGCTTAGTCGTGTTTACATGAGATCCTGGTTAGGTAAGCGGACTGGAGAGTCCATCTTTGATTGCGAAACAATCGAGACGCAGAAGCGAGACAAGGTTGAATCAGGAGAAATACTATTAATAATGACGGCAATTCTTTGAAACTCTTCTCTCATGATCAACCTTCAGTACAGACTGAATAGTACTGTATTGCAACTGCAAGCCCCCAATAACAACCCGACGTCACATCGTACAAGGGTCTTTCTGCGCGCAACTCCAAGCTCAACCTATCACAAGCCTCAAAAGTGATCCTTTACTGCAAGTTTCCGCCTCGTTTGAGTGGCTTCCATCAACCCCTTGACTTGCGTGTTGCTTCACCCTCTCTCATTCCCCGGGTTACAATACCCTCAATCTGGCTCTGTGCATTACAGCCAAGCCTCAGTTTCTTACAGGTATCATTGTATCATCACCTCCAAAACAATCCACTCCAATCATACAAAACAAGGTTACGATCGCAAGCGGGGACGTTAGTGCTGTACCTTTTCTTGGCTGATGGGGCTGCGCTGCCTCGACGATTTCCTCATCCACTCGCAACAAATGACACCCAATTGGGTCTCTTGAACCACATGCCTTTCGTCACCGGCACACACCTTAACTTGTTCCGAACTTCTTTGTCGATAGCAGAAAATTTCTGGGCCTGGACCTAGACCTTGACCTTGTATCTTAAACTAATTCTTTTGACCTCTCCCGTCTTCTACGCCAGGCTTCAAAGTCGCAACCATTCCCTCCCCATCCACCCTCGACAATCCCTCCTCCGTTCCTGGCGTTGTCCCTACCGCATCCCAATCCCGCATTAACGACGTCCATCCGACCCGAGGAGGGAGTGCTGCTGCCTCCCTGTTAGACGATTCAGCCTTGGTATCACAGCAGCAATACCAGCGCGACAGTAGCGCAAACACGAGCGAACAGTTCGAGCTTGTCGATTACCCTCCCATCCAGGCTCGTCGAGACGCCGCAGATCGCGAAGCCAGAAGACAATCGAAACGAGAACGAAAGCGCCGCTGGCTTGAACAACAGGACGAGATGAAGTTTTCGCATAGTATCCAGTTCAATGCTGTTCCAGATTGGAGCAGCCATTATATCGCCTACAGCAATCTCAAGAAGCTGTGCGTTTGACTTCCCTAACGCGGTGATTGCGTGAATGTGCTGACTTTGTCGTGCAGTATCTACAATTTGGAAAAGACCGCCCATCAGGCGCGCGGTAGTACCGGCGATGCTGAATCAAGACCTCTCATCAACCAGGAAGATGCCGAAGACGTCTTCTCCAGGGCCCTTGGCGTCGAGCTGGAGAAGATCTGCTCGTTCTATGTGTCCAAGGAAGGTGAGCTTCTTGAAGAGGCTGCACAGCTCCTACGCGACGTTGGCGATGAGGCTGCAGATGCCATAGCCGACAACCGTTACTTGCGCCGCCTCTCTGTGTCGTCTGCCAACAACCGAGCCGACGGGCGAAATGGTTTCCGCTCAAGAAGCCCCAGAAGCCGCAGCAGCGACAATGAGGAGAGCGGAAGCGAAGAGGAAGATGAGACTACAGGGTTGACAACAAGACGACGAAGCAGCGCAGGCCGCAGGCGAACCCTTCCCAATTTAAATGCTAAGCCGCGCTCCGAGGATATGAATGCGTCTACCGACTTTGGCCGAGATGCGAGAAGGCACAGCACTGTTGGAGATGAAAACGAGGAAACTCTTATGTTCTCCTCGGGCATGTTTTCGTCAGGCATCATGCTCAAGAAACGTATTATTGGACTATATGTTTCACTCTGTGAGCTCAAATCATTCATTCAGCTCAACCGTACCGGTTTCACCAAGGTACTAAAGAAGTTTGATAAGATTCTCGATAAAGAATTGAAAGGACCATATCTACGAGCTCACGTCGAGACCGCCTACCCCTTCAAGGACGAAACCAAGCGCGTGCTCGAGGAAAACATTGCCAAGATGGAGAAGGCATACGCCGAAATTGTTACCGGCGGAGATGAGGCCCTGGCTCGTAAGGATCTTCGTTCGCATCTTCGAGAGCACGTTGTATGGGAGCGCAACACTGTTTGGAGAGACCTTATCGGTATTGAGCGTAGAGCCGAGGCGGCTGGCCTCGGACAGGCGCTACTTGGCCAAGAAAGAGGCAATGTGACAAGGAGGTTACAGGGCGACGAGGCCAAGGGCGCCCAAATCACGCAGTTCCGTACTCCTCTGGGCAGAATCACCTTGCCGCCATGGCTTGCAAGCACGTCTCTCTGGACCTTGATTGCATGCTTGACTGTCTTCTTCCTGCTCCTCTTGCTCCCTATCATGGAGAAGGCCGAGCAACAGAACTGCCTGGCCATGCTTGTCTTTGTCAGTCTAATGTGGGCCACTGAGGTAAGCTACACAGCGAGACATAGTCGCGACCAAGTTTCACTGACTTTTCTTAGACCATTCCTCTCTTTGTGACTTCATTACTGATTCCCTTCCTTTCTGTCGTTCTGAACGTGGTTCGTGATGAGACACCCGGCAAACCTCAGAAGCGACTGGGCTCCAAGGAAGCTACATCTGCAATCTTCGCTGCTATGTGGACACCCGTCATCATGCTTCTCCTTGGTGGCTTCACTCTAGCAGCGGCTCTATCCAAGTGCACTATCGACAAACGATTGGCTACTCTTGTTCTGAGCAAGGCTGGCACACAACCAAAAACTGTCCTGATCGCCAATATGTTCGTGGCTGCTTTTGCGTCTATGTTGATCAGCAACGTCGCTGCCCCTGTTCTATGCTATTCTATCATTGAGGTGAGTTTGCAATGATACGCTTTCGTGGAACCACGCTGACAGTTGTATCCATAGCCCATGCTTCGAACCTTGCCATCTGATTCCAATATGTCAAAAGCGGTCATCATCGGTATTGCACTTGCATCCAACATCGGTGGAATGTTGTCTCCTATTGCATCTCCTCAAAATGTGGTGGCAATGGGTATCATGCAGCCCGCACCTACATGGCTACAGTGGTTCTTCATTGTCATTCCTGTTGGTGCCGTGTCGATTGTCCTAATTTGGCTTCTTCTTCTCGTGACATTCCAGCCGGGTAAGGGCACAACGATTGCTCCCATCCGACCTGTCAAAGAGAAGTTTACCGGCCTGCAATGGTTTGTTACTATTGTCACCATTTCTACTATTGCTTTGTGGTGCGCCAGCCACCAGCTTGAAGCCGAGTTTGGAGATATGGGTGTGATTGCCATTATCCCTATTGTTCTCTTCTTTGGTATTGGTCTATTGACCAAGGAGGACTTCAACAACTTCCCATGGACCATCATCATTCTGGCTGCTGGTGGATTGTCCTTGGGCAAGGCTGTTCGCTCGTCTGGCCTCCTTCATACTCTCGCCGAAATTGTCTCTGAGAAGGTGGAAGGCATGAGTTTGTACGGTGTCCTGGTTGTCTTCTCGACTTTGATCTTGGTTATTGCAACCTTCATCAGCCACACCGTCGCAGCTCTGATTTTTCTCCCCCTTGTTTTCGATGTCGGTGCCGCCATGGATCAACCTCATCCCAACCTGCTTGTCATGGGTGGTGTTCTCATGTGCAGTGCCGCCATGGGCTTGCCAACCAGTGGCTTCCCTAACATGAGTAAGTTCAGCATCGTATTGCACCTGAACCTCGATTTCTAACTTGTCATAGCTGCTATCATGAAAGAAGATCCTTTCGGTCAGCGATATCTCCAGGTCAAGCATTTCATCAGCCGTGGTGTGCCCAGCAGTCTCATCACTCTCGTCGTTGTTGTAACCCTTGGATATGGAATTATGCAAGTCGCCGGACTTGACTAATGTGTGAGGCCCTGCATTAAATGTTCAGTCATTGCTTGGTTATCAGCTGTTTATGGTGTTTTGAATTCGAAGTTAGGTGTAGTTGCTTGGTTTAGTTAGATGGTGTCGAAATGTCATAAGTGTAGATCAGCGTGAAATAGATTATCTGTTTGCATTTAACAGTTTGGATCGCGTATAAATTCAGAACCACCAGGTGTCAAATCAGATATCTTGATCGCCGAGGATTTAAGAGATGAAATAGAACGGTGTCATCCTAAAGCTCAGACAAGTCTTCAGATAGGCACAGTTTAGCATAAGTAACAGTGTTTGGTCGACTCGAATAAGCTTCTTGCAATTTTAGTAATTTAATTCTAGATATTTAGAGATGAATATCCGTAGGTACACAAGTAGTAGATAGATACCTTCAGAGCGGAGGCAAGCGTGTAAGTGCGAACTGACACTGTTGTACTGTGCTGATGCAAGAAGCTCTGGCCATGCCGTTGACGTCGATATTGGCGGCATGACCTGCCACCCAATACCAAACACCCGACCACCGCTTTCGTCTTAATCTAACAACACCAAAGGTTCGCCGTCGATATTAGCAATTCTTGCTGTTGAGATATCAATAGCTGGATCTCGCAATATCTACACCCAACTACCCTTCGAATTAACTGATGCGCCCCCTCTTCCAATAGCCTCCACAGCTTCGAGCTGGCCGGCGCCATGCTCTCCGCCTTTACAGCCCGTCCTATAATCGAGCTCAAACAACAAACGAAAGCTAAGATTGAAACGATCCTCGCTAACGGTACGCTCATATTCATATTCTCTGTTCAGTGGTTGATTCCATCTACCTCACCGCAACTCCTATGGCTGTCCTGTACATAACTAAAGCCTTCACGTCCAGGTGACCGCGTCCTCGTCGGCCTTAACAACGGCGCCCTCCGAATCTACCGTTTGAACGAGCTTCCCGATCAGTCTCAGAATGGCTCTGCCGATGCGGATGCCAATGCCACAACATCCGTGTCCAGCGAGAGCAATACTGCTCCTAATAAGTCGACAAGCCCAACGGACTTGATGCGAGAGGTCGAGCGCTTCTCCACACGAGCTATCGAGCAGCTGGCAATCATCAAAGATGCAAATACGATCGTTTCTCTGTCTAACTACCATGTATCATTCCATGATCTGAAGACATACGAACTCATCGAAACTCTGAACCGAACCAAGAACGCAACGTGCTTCGCATCGACCTCAAATATCGTTAAGGATCCTGACACTGGAGTTCCTGAAATCGTAAGCCGGCTAGCTGTTGCGGTCAAGAGGAAACTGCTGCTCTGGAGCTGGCTCGAGAGCGAGCTCTCCGAAGATGTAGACGAAATTGTTCTAGCTGAGTCGATTCGATCAGTAACATGGGCGAGTGCGACAAAGCTGGTGTGCGGTATGAATGGTGGATACGTGATGGTCAACGTGGTCACACGTGAAATTGAAGATATCGTAAGCCCTGGCTCGGGGCCAGCAGCCGGACAAACTAGCCGGTTTGGTGCGATGAGCAGTGCCGGCATGGGATACATGGGCTTGGGAGGTTATATGCCCAAACCATTATCTACCAAGCTAGCTGAAGGGGAGATACTGCTTGCCAAAGATATCAACACATTATTCATCGATGACGATGGAAAGCCCCTCGACAGAAGGCAGATTCCTTGGCACCATGCCCCTGAGTCTATAGGTTACTCGTATCCCTATATTCTGGCCCTGCAAGCGCCTTCAAAAGGCTCACTTGAAGTTCGAAATCCCTCAACACTCTCATCGCTCCAAAGCCTCTCACTACCTGGAGCGGCTCAGCTACACTTTCCATCACCAACCTACAGCCTTGCCCACCGCGGCAAAGGTTTTCATATCTCGAGTGAGCGGTGTGTTTGGAAGATGGATGCAACAGACTACGACTCTCAAATCCAGGAGCTTGTTGATGGTGGTCATTTTGACGAAGCAATTAGCATATTGGAAATGCTAGAGGATGCTTTGCTGGAAAACAAAACTCAGACATTGCGCGAGGTCAAAATGCTGAAAGCTGAAAGTCTGTTCAAGAAGAAGAAATACCGCCAGGCGATGGATCTCTTCAACGAGGACACTGTGCATGCTCCTCCTGAACGAGTGCTCCAGATGTTTCCACCCTCAATTGCTGGAGAACTATCTGCATGGTCAGGGCGTGAGGAAGAGGAGAGCCAGGAATCTGACGAAGCTCCCGAGACACCAAAGAAGACCAACGGAACACGTTCCACTACTCCTGAAGCTGCTGAGCCAACGCACGAAACTCCTCAATCGAGCAAGGGAGGGTTTGCTAGGTATCTTACGGGAAGCTATAGAAGGCCCCAAGCAGATACCGCGTCCCTTTTTTCGAAGAAAGACACGGTAGATGGCGACGACACTGCCAGTATAAAAGAGACTGAATCGAACGAGGATCTGCCTTTGAAAGACAAGGACTTGACTAACGCAGTCCTTGAACTGAACAGTTACCTTGCTGGAACACGCGCTCGGTTGCAGCGTGTTATCGATCCGGTCACTGGAAACTTAAAGCCTCGGAGTGATCGAAATGGCTCCACGGAGGAAATAGCAGAGAACTTCCTACGCATAGGGCTTGACGAATCGGAAGAAAAGCTACAAGAAGAGCTGCGAAATACGTTCCGCCTAGTTGATACGACGTTGTTCCGAGCCTACATGTTCTCTCGACCAACATTAGCGAGCTCTCTGTTTCGAATTCCTAATTTCTGCGACCCTAACGTGGTCAACGAAAAGCTTTTGGAGCATAATCGCTACACTGAGCTGGTCGACTTTTTTTACGGCAAAAAGCTACACAAAGAGGCTTTGGAGCTGCTGAGGCGTTTTGGTGCTGCTGAAAAGCCAGATGAGGCCGCGCCAGCACTTCATGGCCCCGAGCGTACTATCCAATACCTTAAAACTCTGCCTCCATCGGAGATCGACCTCATTCTTGAGCATGCAGAATGGACTCTTAAGGCTAGTCCTGATGATGCGCTCGAAATTTTCACTGGCGATACTGAGAACGCAGAAACACTACCACGGGAAAAGGTTGTGTCCTTTTTACACGATATCGATACACAGTTGGAAGGACGATATTTGGAGCATATCATTAACGAGCTGGAGGATATGACGCCTGATCTTCACAACCGACTAGTGGAGCTCTACGTAGAGAACTTGACGAAAATGGAGCATGGCGATGAGTGGAACGAGATGATGAACCGCTTTGTTGAGTTCTTGAGGCACGAGTTCCTGAGAGAACCAGTGCAGGTTTATAGCCTCAGCAAGGCATTCCAGCTGATTCCTCGCGACGGTAAGTCGTCTGTTTTACTTCGCAGCGAAGTATGCTGACTATCAATACAGAACCTGCTTTCTACGAAGCACAGGCTGTAGTGTTGAGCAAGATGGGCCAGCACAAGCAGGCACTGGAGATTTATGTGTTCAAGATGAAAGACTACCAAAAAGCTGAACAGTGCGTTTTCACTGATATCCCTGACCTGCCTCTACTGACTTCAACAGGTACTGCAACCGAGTCAATGCGACTCAAGATACCACTTCATCTCAACAGAATACCAAAGACGATGGAGATGATCCCGAAAAGACCACACCTTCTATTTATCATACACTTCTGTCGCTCTATCTTCAACCATCACCACCCAACCAGCCCAACCTAGAACCAGCACTTGATCTGCTTTCTAAGCATGGCTCACGCCTCCCAGCAACCTCAACCCTGGGTCTTATTCCAGACGATCTTCCCGTTCGGTCATTGGAGTCTTACTTTCGGGGGCGCATTCGTTCAGCCAATAGCCTGGTAAACGAGGCGAGAATTGTTGCTGGTCTTCGACAAGCTGAGGGAGTCTCCATCGCGGCGCGACTGCACCTTGGGGATGACGTACAAGGTGGGCAAGGTGGACGCAACCGTCATGTTGCCATCACAGAGGAGCGACACTGCGTTGTATGTCACAAGAAACTTGGAGGGGGTATGCGTATTGGTGGAAGCGTTGTGGCCGTTCTACCGGATAACACAGTGGTGCATTACGGCTGTTTGAATCGAGCAACTGGGAACAAGGTAGACGCAGCTCGAGCGCCAAGTTGGGGTCGTGGTTTTTAGACGAGTTGCTATGCTAAGCGGGAGCATTGTTTCGGGGAGCATCTGCATGAATCGGATCGGTGGTAGCCAGTATGACATTTTTTCGAATACCCTTCATATACAAATATTTTGAGTCGAGGGTTTTGCTTTCGTTATTGCGGATTTGGTTTTTCAGTCCTCCTCCTCCACCACCTCTTCGCCGTAGTTTTCTTCCTCCTTGGCCTCAGCTGCCGCGTCTCTCGCCTTGTCCTGCTCCATTCGTGCTGTGAGCTCCTGGTTGATTGTGGCCTGGGTATCAGCAATAGATGCACGTAGAGCCTCGAGGAATGACGCCTTGTCAGTCGTGGAGGCTGTAGAGGAAATGGCTGGCAGCTGATGTGAGACCTTGAAAGGCTCGCTTTCCGGGGAGGAGTAGTCTGCGGTAAGAGTTGGTTGCGACATTGTAAGGAGTGTGTGGTTATGAAGTTGGAATGTCAATGATTGGAGAAGTAAAGCAAGAAGAGTTGGTAGAGTTGCCGCGGGGTTACGGAAAACAACCCCACATCATGGATGCTTGTATTTCTAGGGATGTGACGGAATTGACATTGGATACTTGCGAATCAACTACACCAAAAAAAGATATATTCTCAAATCGCCAGGTTGTCACTTTCAGTAACTACCTTATGAAAGTACAATGGCCACTATGTTTATACTCTGCCATATCTACTGACATTGTAATTAATACTATTCATAGGTTCAGAAATGTGCTGGACATGTGTTCATGTAATAGCGTTAGTCAGCACATTGGTGGCTTGCTCAATGCTCAACTCCCTGTCTACCGGCTGTGGTTAACGATCTTATCTCCAGGACTGTCCAGTAATTCAACCTTCAGCAACGATTATCCCATGCCTACCCTCCACTAGCCTGATCATGGCCGAATGAGAATCGCATAATACTCCGTGAACGTTTTGTGGTCCGAAACAAACTTCAAACAGCACTGGGTCCTGTCAACTCGGCCTCAGCTTTCGGAAGGGACCAAGATGTAACAGCGGCCCTGGCGGCGCATAAACAACAATGCAACCCTCACGTTCTCAACCCCGCGGTCCGGGCAGTTTTTCTCCTTTATCAAGCTCTTCTGTCCAACCTTCACAGCTATCGACCTCCTCAAGGCCTGCTCTCCGTCGAGTCGAAACCTCAGACGGTGAAGACGAGACCCCTCGAGCCTCCATTACGATACCCAAGTCGCGACAACCTCCACAGCCTCAACCCTCGTCTCCCGCGACACCGATATATGCCCAATTCACCACACATGGCAACTCTAGTACCGCGAGCTTAGGCCATCACAACTTTTCGAGACCGGCAAACGCAAGATCTGTTACCCAGGGATCGCCAGCGACTCTGGTCAAAGGTCATGCGCGCAAACACTCTGCTACACAAGGCTCTTTTGAACCTACGCTGCCGTCTATGAGCACTTCGAATCTATCTTCGCATCTCGGAATGACTCATCAAAATACCTCTACTGCTTCTGCCTCCGCAGCTGCGGCGGCGGCGGCGGCTGCCTCTGCCTCCAATGTGAGCTTGTCTGCAAGTCAGATGGCAGCGCAGGCGGCTGTTATGTCGCATCAAAACCACTCACGCCAGCGCTCACAGACGGTCCCTTTCCCTGGCGATCAGAACGAGGGTGTTCGGCGAGGGAGTGGTAGCAAAGGCCCTACCAGCCCGCCAATGCTGAGCTTGACGGAGGCGAGTGCGCCGCGAGATACAGGGTTCGTGAACCATGGCGGGTATGGTGGGCCACATTCGTCTGCTGCTACGGCGGCCGCGAATGTTGTTTTCCCTCGATCTGGTCACAACTCTCCAAGAGCATCGCCTCAGCCATATTCACAACCACCTCCTCCACCTCCACCCGCGTCGGAAAAGCCAAGCAAGATAGAAAAGTCCAAGGTGAAACTTTTCTCCCGTCCAGGCAAAATTAGCACAAAGGGCGAATCAAAGGAGAAGCCTTTACCAAGTCCAGGAAAAATTGGTTCCGCTTTATCGGCTCTTCAACGTGGGAACTTCAGTACAAACAGCCTGGTTGATCCAAGTAGTCAGTCCATGTATAATCTCAACAACTCATCTTCAGCAACCATACGACCTATTGAAACGCCTACAGAAGAAAGAGAAAGGGACAAGGAAAAGGAAAAGGGCAAGGAGAAGGAGAAGAAGCACCATTTCCTTTCGCGGCAAAAGCACAAGCTGAAAGATGAATACCATCTTCCATTGTCATCAGCGGCTAGCAATTCTCTTCCAACCGATCCTAATGCGCCAAACCCATTGTACAACTTCAATATCCCGCCAAGTCCTGCGCCCACTTCTTCCACCTTTGCCAAGGCCAAAAAGGACAAGAAGCTTGCTGAAAGGTCGGACAGTCGGCTAGATAATGAGTCGAGCTTCAATGTGCAGAGCGAATGGCCTGGACCTAGTAGCCTACCGTCGATGTCTCAACAGTCCACAATGTATGATCCTGTCGACCCTGGAAAACTAGGGCTTCATAACCACATGTCGCTGGACGATGCGTGGCCATATTTGAGAGCCAAGCTCCTGGTCATCTTTGAGGGCGAGGATCTGCGTCTTCCGGTAGAAGACTTCAACCGTGTTGTGCAGATGCACATCCAGTGGTGCATGCATAGACGCTCACCCAATACCATGCTGGAGGATTTGCGAGATCTTTTACACACGGGCTTCCTGTCACTTGATCGAACATTGCGTCAGACTCCTGAAGACCGCTTTATTCCAACACTGGTGGAGCTTTGGATGTTTACCTTCACGTCCATCCTACCATATATGCAGGCCGTCTTTCTCCCGCTAGATCTTGAGGTATCAGGCTGCGGTACACTCATGACCGGAGAGCAAGCCCGTGATTTCTGGGGCGGTGCTATCGCGTCCTCGTTTGGCTCAGGGGGGCAAGCTCGTGTTGCTCCGGCACCATCGGTTCTTGACGTAAGAAGGCTTGTCCTCATCGCTTACAGGGACACTGTCATCCTACCACGCTACGACACACTGAAGACTATATTTTCGCGGCTCTCCCTCGAGTTTCTGCCATCATCGCTTGCAAATATGGCGATGGCGTCTCCACCAGAAGCGTCGCTGTCTACCTCCCCTCCTGAGTCGTTTGGCCGCCCCGGTACAGCAATGTCTCTTGACCCATCCAATGCTTCTTACAACTCAACAAGCACAACCCTTCTTGGAGAAGGCTCCGCTGGGGGTCGTAGTCGTGCCATCAGCAATGTCAGCTTCGGCAGTCACGGTAGTGATGGCGGCTTGAGACCGTTCACACCATCGGGAAGCGGAGGAATACCACCCGTGCCCTCCCTGGGTAGTCTACGAGAACGTGAGCAGAATGTTGAGGACTCAAAGCACATCACCGAGATGGTTGGTCGAATGTTGCAGTGTATGAGTGTCTTGTCAGGGGTGTCAGCTGGCGATGTTGGGGCTGAAGGGAACGAGCGGGTCGTGGAGCTGTGCAAAATGCTGAAGCTTAACTGGTTGGGGAGAGGAAGAACGGGAAGGAACAGAAGGGGTATGGTCGGTGGTCGAGTGCGGCGAGATGATATGAGAGACGAAGTCCGTGTTATTTAGCGATTTGTTTACTCTTTTTATTCGAAAGAAAAGCCAGATTTGGTATGTGGCAGGCCAAATACTTGGAGTAAAGGAATAAAACCTCATCAAGAAATCTGATGGGAGTGCCAAGTCCGAAAAGTCCATCGCGCATCCAACATGTCTTCTTACCATCGCGCGAGACGTGGACCTGTTGGCAATAACGGAGTTCACATAATGCAAGGCATCATGACGCTACCATCATGACACCTAAAAGAAGTGGAACATTAACACGAAACACGCTGATTTGGAGTGTAGTAGACATGATCATCATTGTATTATTCATTATTTATTTATATTTGAAAGATTGATATTCGTTGCAGGATCTAGTACTTTTTGACAGTTAGCTTCAAGACTCGATAAAGAAGTTGTCAACAATAAAATGTGAGGTACGGTGTTTGATCAGACATCCAAGGAAGTATAAACCCTCATCTGTCCCAGAAAAGGCTCGATCGGGACTCGAGTGGAAACTGCGAATTAAGAGGAAAATTTCATCATGCAAACGGGGTGGTTGGTTGTGAAGAAAAAAATTGCAAACTTACGTTAGTTTTCAAAAAGCTTCGTGAAGCTGTTGTGGTTAATTATTGGTATAGCAGGTTTTCGTAAATCTGTTCATGCAATATTAGCAAGGCTGCCAGGAATGCGCGTGCTACAAAGGCTGTGTGTTTTGGTGTAGTCAGACGTTGATACTGGCAAGTAACAGGCCTAGGGCCCGAACAGACTGAATTTCTTCATGGTCGATTCAGTTGGGAAAAGAAGACTTGTAACAAGTGTCATCATTCAGAGAGGAAGGGGGAGGAGTGCTGCGAGGCAGAAGAGAGGGTGTGGTTTTCTTACCATTCATATCCAAGTGGTTTGCAGGGCTGCAGACAAAGAATTTGCAAGCCAAATGAATCACCTAAGCAAACTCCCACACGACCAAGACCATGCGCGCACCGCGCATACGAAGCTGTTCAAAATCAAAACAGCTGCTCCTCCAAGAAGACAGTCGTGGTGTGATCTCGCGCGTGGTGGTCGTGTAGGAAGAAGGCAGAGGCGACTTGTTGTTGTTGGAAAGGATTGAAGCTTGAGAGAGGAAGTTTGAGAGCCGCATCGAAGCAAGATATTGGAAGACAGTGCAAGAAAATTTGCTATATGCGCGGCACTGTGTGGCTTTCACGTGACCGGGTTCTTGTCCTTTCTTGGCGCTAGCGGCGGAAGCCAGTTCAGGGCCCGCTTCAATACCGCGATAGATGCATGAAGCAAATTATCTTATCCTTCAGGACCCTCCCGCCGCTGCCTCCCCACTGGGCCTGGATTGATTGTCTTGGGATCCATAGGTACGACTAAGAAAGCTGTTAGCCTAGGTTCACGCACGTCATGATGCCCATGAGCTTTTACCAAGTTTTCTTCTTCTTCTTCTTCTTCTTCGTTCTTTTGACAGTGTTAACAGTCAGATGATATGTCTTGCTTTTTTTTTTTGCGCCAGCCTTGAACGACATGCCAGTGATTTTCTCTATCTGTGCGTGTGGCTCACAGATACATTGAAGTCAATCTTCATCAGCAACATTATGCGATAGGGTAACCTAGAAGAGGGCAGGTAGAAGGCAGTACTACGTAGTATCCTGGTTGATGGGCCTCGTCGCGTGTCTTCAGGGATCCGGTACTTCGTTATAACGAGTGTAGCTTTAATTTTTACGTATTTTATTCATATATCGGGCAACGGGCTAACAAATTGACAGAAGTCGTGCGCCAGACTTTGGCCCAGCTGATCTCGCTGGCTTTTGTCAGCCTCTGAGCCAGCCACATCTTTGTTCTCGATAAATACATAACCCTCCACTCTTATCTCGGGGTCCTCAACCAAGTCCACTGACCTGGCAAGAGACCCATTTATCCCACGTCTGCACGTATCAGAGCCCTTCCCGTCTCCTTTGGAATCCACTTGCCCAACTCAACCAGACGAGGTCATGGAAAGGACCTCCCAGCTCAGCCCAGCGATTGTGACAGAAAGAGTTGAGTGAGATCTCCCCCGGCCTGTAAGAGCGAATCCGTCGATCTCTATCTACAGCATCTCTTCATCCTGGGTATCTCGATATAATTATTTTGATTATTAACTTCTTGAAATTCTTTGCTGGGAAAAAGACAGTCACGAATGAAACAGAGAAATCAGGCAGATCTGAGGCCCTATACTTGGGAACTCTTACAACCCTGCCTCTAGTCTACGCCTTGATTTGGCATCTTCCCTTCCGCCTTGCTTGGTCCACGGGTTCTCTCATAGGTAGACTGCAGACCAGACTGCCTACCACCATCAGTACCCTTTCTTCTTCTACTTCCCCTTCCAGAGTGTCTTCTGGTCGGTCCGTCAAACTCCTCCCACCTCTTCCCCCCTTCTTCTCTTGTTTTTTCCCCTTGGATATTCAGCCAAGTCGAAAACCAAGATCATCAGCCCCCCCGTCACGTCAGATTCCACCCTTGTTTTCTTGCGTGCCGTCTCGATACTCTCCTGTCAGCGTGCGTACCTGAGTGCCGGGCCCGCCGTCGCGTTACCAAAGCCAGCCCAGTCCAGCCCAATAATTTGGCTGGTAAAAGCATAGCAGACATAATTAATGAGTCAACTTGCAGCAAATTAAGCCCGACTTCCAGGTAATCTATTCTTTACGCCCTAACGACCGCTTATAAGCTTGCTAATACCCCCCTGACAGTACAGTCCAGTGCACTGGAAAACTTAAGCGCGCCCACGCGGAAATATAACCCAGCCCGATCCGAACCAGGCCCAGTCATAGTCGCAGTCGCCATCCTGTCCTTGCGACTCCCGTTCTTCTCTTTCCCCCGTCCCCCAGTACTGAAAGCGGATCACCCTCTTTGTGGCATCGCTCTCCCGCGTCTTTCGCATTCTCCTTCCCGGGTCTGTCACGACAATCCACCAATTCCTTTCTCGACAACCTCAATTTGCGCTCTTTTTGGGCCTCACTTGTTCCTGGTCAACATAATTATAATACCTACCACTGACCTACTTGGGGTCTCGACCATTGGAATCTCGTGACGTGCCACTGGCCCCATCGTCGCCTCATTCGCCCACTACCTCCTCTTTCCCCCAGTCCAGTCCAACCGGGCTCATTCTCTCTTATCCGCTTTCGCAGCGCGAAACATACCACAAAATCTTCATAACGCTCGCCGACGCCTTGACGACAACTATCCCATAGCCGCTTTACGATCCGACACGGAGCATTCTGTTTATCCCTCTTTATCTCTTGTTCTCTTCCGATACGATCGCTATCGCACCGTGCCCCCGATCTTGTCTTGTCGCGACGCGCGAAATATCTATTGTAGAGCACCTTCCGCTATCTGGAATACTTGATCATTGACGCACGCACTCGCGTTGTCGATCAGCCTTCGCTTGTCGCCCTTGTTCAACGCATGCGATAGTGTTTCCGCGCGATTGTCGATATCCACGGCGTGGATCGTCGACCTGACTTCTCAGTCATGATGACAAGTATCGGCCCAAATTTCTCTGGGCATCCTGCTGGTATGGGGCATCCAGGAGTCGCCGGCCACCCTATGGGCCCTGGTGGCATGCCTCATAACCAAGGCCAGCAAGGCGCTCCCGGTGGTGGAATGCCTCATCAATTCGGAGGACCTATGGTCTCTGCTCCCGGAGCACAAGTAAACCCTGCCCTCATGGGCGGCATGCCGCCGGGTGCGAACCCAAATACTCATGCTTTACAGCACCTCAATCCCGCCGCTCAGCAGCAAATGCTGCAGCAACAACTCCAGCAACAACATTGTATGTATAATCCTACTGGCACTGTCCCTGCAATCCCCTGTCTCTACGCACGCGCTAATTGGCTCCTCTCAAGTTAATAATCCGCAAGCGATGGCAGCGATGCGACAGCAACAGCAACAGCTCCTTCAACAACAACAAGCGCGACAGCTCATGGCTCAACAAGCCGCTTTCCAGGCTAACATGCAAGGTGGCGGCATGCCGATAAACATGGCTCAATTTAGCCAACTTAACCCTCAGCAGCTACAGCATCTCAGAGGGAGACTGGGTCCTGTAAGTTGATTGGTACCCAACCTGCCGCAATCAAGTGCACCTCCGTTAACAAACCAGGGACAGCATCCTCAGGCCCAAGCAATCATGGCCCAGCAGCTTGCTCTTCAACAACATCAACAGCAGCAGCAACAACAACAACAGCAGGCTGCTCATGCTCAGCAAATGCAAGCTGGGCCTAATCCAGGCCAACCGATGTCGATGAATGCTCAAAGCATGCAAGCCATGCAGCAACAGAATCAGCTTGCTCTCCAAAACCAGATGGCAAACCAACAAGGTCAGCAGCCTCAGGGTCAGCCTCAACCACAGCCACAACAACAACAGCAGCAGCAACAGCAGCAGCAACAACAGCAACAACAGCAGCAGCAGCAGCAGCAGCAACAGCAACAACAGCAACAGCAGCAGCAGCAGCAACAGCAGCAACAGCAACAGCAGCAGCAGCAACAACAGCAACAGCAACAACAACAACAGCAGCAGCAGCAACAGCCTGGCCAACAGCAACCTCAGCACACTCCTCAGCAGTCGTCGCAAGCTGGAACACCCGCCCCTACTGGGCCTCAAACTCCTGCTCAAACACCTAGCTCAACTCCTGCTCAGCCAACTCAGTTGCCGCCCGGTCAGAATCAGCCTCAAGTGCCGCAAACTCCTGCTCAATCACAAGCTCAACCTCAGCCTCAAGGTCAGGCACAGGCTCAAGCCCAGGCTCAAGCACAAGCCCAGGCACAAGCCCAGGCTCAGGCACAGGTTCAACCTCAGCAGCATCAGATGAATGCTGCCACCGCCCACCAGCTTGCGATGCAGAATCAGTTCCTGCAGCAACAGCGGAGGGATAGCATGAAAGGCCAGTGTTTGCTTAAGTTGATGCAGTTCAGCGAACATCTTAGTGGCTTTCCCGTAAGAATGCATTTCTTTCAAAATCTCAGTTCCACGCTAACAAGATGACAGGGATCCAAGGGCAGAGAAGATCTCTCGTATTGGCAGGAATTCGTTACGCGATTCTTCTCCGTCAATGGTGTCTTTCGCCACTCACTACACATTACCGATGCTGAAGATACGACCGATAAGCAATACGAGATTACGTTCCCCGCCATTGCTCGATACTTCCATACTCACTTTGGCAGTGGCGTCAAAAATATGCAGTTGATTATGGATAAGGGTGTTACAGATCGCCCTCTTCCGGGAGAATGCCACTGCATCGAGAATTCAAAGGCTAGTCTCGTGTACTGGTTCGAGACAGGATCTCACGTAAGACATCCATGGTTGAGTTTGAGCGATGGTGAAACTAACGCGGTTGATAGTTGGTCGCGAGTGGTACCCTACGAGCACAGTTTGATGCTGAACAGAAGATCGAACTTTTTGAGTTTCTTACGACGAGTCACGACGAATTTATCTCACGAAAGCAGGTCATTGATGCTGCGAAACCAGCCCACATGTGGATGAAGGAGTGGCATAAGACTAACTCTCAGGATGGCAAGTCGCCTGAATTGTCCAAGAAGGGCAAGGGTCGGCAGTTGAAGTCCCCCCAAACACAGCCTCCGGAAGTCTTGGTCGACCTGCCAGACTCGGCTGTTAATAGTAAGGGGGTGACTGAAGCGGTCTTTCAGTTTCTTGAGGTAGGAACGGCTCACTCATCGTAAGTAAAGAGTGAAGCTAATGAATTATGTCCAGATTGTTGAAGTGATGGGACAGATGAACCCATTGTTCCAATATAATTTTTCGAACCCCGGCATGAGCCCCTATCAAACGCTCGACCAGTACGTCTCGACACATATCAACGGAGCCCCTCCGAATATGAACGGCCAGCAAATGCCCCCCGGGGCCCGCACACCTAGCTTTGGGCAGTTTCCGATGGGCGCAAGCCCGGCTGCCGCTCACATGAACCTGCCTGGATCGCCTCATATGGGCAGTCCGGCACCTGGCCATATGCAGGCCCCTGGAATGCAGATGCAGCAAAGTCAACAGGGTACTGGGTCAAGTGGACCTAGCGCAAACACATCTCCCGCCTCGAACAAACGAAGAAGACCCTCCGCAGTAAAAGAGGAGGATGGATCTGGAGCTCCTACGCCTAACGCCAATGGGATGCCTCGCAATGCCAAGCCTCCTACACCAAGAATGCCGAAACGACTCAAGGGTAACCCGCCTGCACAGTAAAGGGTGTCAACCTTTTATGTAACTGGCGTTCTTGATGTTTGCTGTTTTGATTTTGCATATGTTGCATGGTGGCGTCTCTTCATTTTGATTTTACTTCGGGCGCTGGCTCTTGGGAAAATACCTGGTTGTGGCAGAACGAATGCATGTGGGGTGGTGTGATTTTGTTATCCATCTATCCATTCCTGGTCATCCTTTTCAAAGCATAGAGATCGCTCTTGAAGGTCTCGAAGCGGTACGTCTTGCACTGCTGGCTGCCTTCTCGAACTGAGAGTCCAATGATACGGTGGTGAGGCCATGCAAGTCATTCGCGCACACACATAACGACAGTAAACGAAATCGTCATGGGCCTGTTCCTCGGGCAGTTGGGCCAACGAATAGAGGTGAAAGCGAGGGTTCGGGGCTTAATCTGGGTAACAGTGTTGTAGTTACTCGTGTACGACTACCAGGGTTTGCGGCACAGGTCCACTTCCGAGATCCTGGCTACCCTTTTTGTTTTCGTTTTTTGTTATGCGCATTTGTCTTCTACTTGTTTTCCTGTTGAAAGAGACGCTCGACAAGCAATCCGGTGTACATGGCGGAGTTTGGAGACACGAGGTATCGGTTGCGCATGCGGCAGTTATCAAATGGCGCGTTAATTTCAGAGTCAGAAGACAGAAAAAGATGGAAGAGTTGGGGAGGCCGCGTTGAATTATGAGCGGTTTGGATGCGCGAGGATATCATGGGGTTATTCAGATTATACCTAGGTAAATAAGGAGTTTGGTCTTTGCCATGTCAAGTTTCAAATTTTCGAGCCTCGATCCGTTTACTATGTGCTTCAACCTGCTTTGACTGTACCATCAGGGACACTCGCGATAGGAATGGGTAACGATAGCTCTTAATCGACGACCTGTAATGAGCCAATAGTACATTACGATAAACATCTACTAATTCACATGCAGTAGTCCTTTTGCTGCTATTACGAAGCAGATCTCAGCTTCCTCTTCCCATATTCAGTCGTACTTCCAGCATACATGGGATTCTGATACATTTTCCTTATTTGTGATACACCGTCGTCTTATATCGAAAACACCCGTCGGATTTTCCCACTCCTGCGATGCAAACTAATCAGTGCTTGTCTCTTAGAAGAAATGTGTGTATACATACGTAAAGCGCTCAAGTCGTGCTACCAAACCACCAACCAGTGGGCTTCTTGGTCGGGGGCGCCTCACCACGAATAGCAATATAGCACTTGAGCGCGCCTCCAGAGGAAGCCATCATCTCCTTGAGCAGAAACCACTCAAGCTCAGTGCGAGCCATGATGTCGGTTTTGGTGATAGGATCGCGATAGTGCCATTCCGTGTCGCTCGGTCCAAGCGGGAGAATGGCGCCGCGGAAGGTCCAGTACAAAGTCGCAGCGATCAGTTTAGGGCGGCGGATCGATCGAGTGCGACGAGACTTGCTGTTTTGGGATTCAGGTACTGGAAGTCGCTCTCGCAAAAGGTTAAGGAGGTGGACTCTGGAGGTGTCCAAGGGGATACGTAGAGACGTCTGAGGGAGATCCCAGGGATAGGTCAGAGCGCTATCGTTGGCGGGATCATGGACGATAAGCTCGAACTCGAGGTCGGAGGCTTCGGTGGGAGTAGGCAGAGGAGCTGGAGATCTAGAGCTACCAGAGGTTGAAGTGTTGCGTGTCTCGGCTCGAGTAAGAGGGGGCGAGACGGGCGCAAAGGGCTTTGTTTTGGGTGGCTCGTAGGCGAAAGGCTCTTCGGCGGTGATGCAGAGATCCATGATACTCGAGTCTTCTTTTGTCGAATGAATCAGGTTGAAGGCGACAGTGATGTATGGCCAAGGCACGAAAAGATGGAAGTCTTGTGATAACAATACTAACTTGGGCGGGTGTCAATACAGGGCAGTGGTTCGTTCGATGGAGGGTTTCGTAACTCTGAGTGAGATGAGTTTGAAACTCTTCTATGAGGCTGCTGTTAATAAATTGTGACCAAGGCGCTGTGGTCGCGCTGGTTGTGATTCGCAAGTGCTCCAGGTGCTGGCAGTGACAAGATGGCGGGCCAAGATGTCCAACTTCTAGCCATGCACATGGAGATAGGTTTACTACTTTGGCAGGCACATGAGCAGTAGGTGATTCAACCATTCGTTCTCAAAAGCTTCTCTGCTTTATTGCTATCAGACGCATCGTGTTCGAGCGACCCCAACTCCCTCTTAAACGTTTGCAACGTCCTCTTCATCTACACTCTCATCTACAGTCGGCTGCTTATATTCCTCACCACCAATATTCTTAGGGCTCCCATCAGTATTGTCTCCTTTCGGTGAACCTACGTCAGTATCCACAGGCCCAAGCGGCGTTTGAGTGCCAGTGTTGCCGTTTCCTGTGCTGTAGGTTTCATCATTGCTGGTGTTGACTGGCTCTTTTGGGGAGCTTGGTGGTGCAGGTGAAGCTTGACGAGTGCTATGAGGAGCAGTCTGAGCTGCATTAGTCAAGTCACTTGAGGCGTTATTCGCAACATCATTTGAAGACTGGTCAGAGGAGCCCCGAGCTAGGACTTGAAGAGGGACGTAAGCATGCTGGCAGCCTACATGTTAGCTAACTTATCTCTTCCTCTTCCACCATGATATTTTCCTCCTTCTCACACTTACGTCGACGAGAATAAACGCCCCGTAGCTGTTCGCAGATATTTGGTACATGATCGACTGGAAGTCGTTGGCAGTTAGCTGGTCCGCGAATGAAACCTTTCGTACATTGTCGGCTGGTGTTATAGGCCCAACATTAGGAAGAATCGAAAGGTTCGAATATTGACTACGCGTAGTATACAGCGTACACTGTCCTGAGTAAACTCGGTCTCCTAGGTTATGCTGCTTGGACCACCACGCCAGATTCGCCAGAACCGTTTCGCGAGTTGGCGTATAGTTGTAATAGGCATCATTGGAAGCGAGGACAGTTCCTGCGCGGTGGAATATGATTTTGATTCTGATATTCGAAGTCAAGATGTACTGAGGTACTGGGGTAATCACGGGTGATGGTTGCCAGTATAAAGGCGTGTAAGTAGTACGAGGCAACAAGACTACTAAACTAGAGGGAATAGTTGCTGGAGCGGCTGGGAGGAGGTAGTTCCCAAAGATTGGAGGTTGGAAATAGAACGACATTTTGTGCAAAGGGGAACGATAACCAGAATGAGAAGTTTACTAGGAGAAAAAGGATCTTCTCTCTCATTTATATACCTCTCGGTATGATGCTGCATGACTGAATCACAAACACAGTCGACATCAGTTGGTGATGGGTTGTTTGATATTGGTCATCTCTACCTACCTACCCTAAGGGATAACAGCAGAAGACTTGATTTCTATTACAGACATTCACGATTGAGTTACTACTGGGATTGTGAGCAACTGCCGAGGCTTGTTGTGGGGGGTTTCTTTTCCAGCTTATAACCTGTTCCCTTGCATGGTTTGTCTCAGTCGTCCAGTGATTGATCATTGATATCCATTGGTAGGCATAAATTCCCAAGCAATAGTAAGACAACTGATCAAGGGGCACGAGCCTCTTATAGCAAAAGCAATCCTTTCCAAATCAAATACCATGATTTGAGTCAAACTTGACTCCTTCCAAATTCATTCACACCTTCTCCGAGGAAAGTGCCCGTCGTTTGAGCCTGCCCAGTAACCACCTAGGTACCTACCTACCCACGCTAAAATGAGTTCCTGCCGAATAGCAAAACACGGGCAGCAATTGTCGTTTTCTGCATCCAACCAAAAAACACCATTTTGCTCAAGATCTTCACTCTTTAGGCTGCCCAATACGATGCAACAACAATAGCGCCTAGCCTCAATGGCTATGGAATGACAACTACAGATACGGCAAATAAGCGACGATAAAAGATCCTGGTAGCTCAAAGCAGTCAAGCAAGGAGCTTGTCTCTGACGTATCACATCCCACTAAGATCGACGGCCTTGCCTTGCTCCTCACTAGCTGGCTTACAGGCCCCTACAAACTCTATCGATCGTTATTTTGGCGAGATGTCAACCGTTCGAGCCATCATCGGCGGCTATGGCTGGGGCCCAAGTATTTTCCTGTCTTGTCCTGTCCTGTTGTTGTGGATAATGACATAACACGACACCAGCGACCAGGACCAGGGAAGACTGCCGCGTCGCTTGTCACATGAACTAAGGAAGAAAAGGTCTCGGCACTCATGATGCCGTTTACAAACTGCCCTGTACGAATCCGGTACTGAAGCCTTCTTCTCCCTGCGACTCTCAAGCTGAACTCTGTCTCAGAATGAAATGAAGCGGTGACGAACGAATGGCATCCTCGACCTCACCGTAAAGAGCCAGTTGACCTTTAAAAGTTACCTGCCCTCCACGGCCGGGCCGCCGGACTGACATATCAGAGCGCCACGTCCTCAACGTCCAGTTGTTAGTCTGCGATCTACTGCAGCCTGCATTACCCCGGGTGCAATACTCCGCTTAACTCGCCTGCTTGACAAAACTTCAGCTTGCCGAAATGCCCTGATTGGAACGTCGAATACTCGGTGGCGCGGGAGCTGTGTTTTGCTTCTTACAACCATCTTGTCTATTCAATATTAATATCGTCTCAGGTCTTTGAATTGAGCGAGCTGATGCTCTTGCTCTTGATTTTCGAGACTCGACATTCTACGCGCAGCACACAGGCTGGCTGACGACCTGCGAAACTCCCACTTCATCAAATTTGACACAGCCAGCAATCATGATACAATGAGTACTACAATGAAAGAAGGCGGGATCTTTATTCCACCATGGTTCGAATACCATGAGCCAAGCTGTTCAGACTGGGCGATTGTCAGCATTGTGTTTGGCATGACCCTCTGTTTGACCATCTTTGGTCTTATCCGCGTGTCTGTCCAAACATATCACCAATGGAAACGAGCCAACAGGATCACGACTTATATGGTTCTAATATGGCTTGAACTGATTGCTAGTGGGATCATTGGGGGACTGGGCTGGGGTTATGTTCGTGGAACCATTCGTCCTGGGTATGTGTGTTTGGCTACAATCTGGTGTTCGTTGACTGACATTTGCCGGATAGTTTCCTCATCTACTTCTTCATACGTATGGCTCTCGGTAGCGAATTTACCTACACCAACTGACCCCGATAGTGTTCCTCTGGGTGTTTCAAATCCATTGCATTATGCAAATTATCGTCAATCGAATCGCCCTTCTTCACGTTTCACCTACCATCGTACGGCGGCTGAAATGGGGCATCTTTGCTATTCTCGCCGTTATCAACATCTCGGTTTTTTGTATCTGGATACCTGCTCGGTTACAAATTAGCGAGACCTACATTCAAATCAATAATGTTTGGGACCGAATTGAGAAAGGCATTTTTGCAGTCATTGATCTCGCTTTGAACTTCTATTTTGTCTATCTGGTCCGGTCTTCCCTCATCTCATATGGCCTTACCAAATATGTTGTGTTATACCGCTTCAATTTAGTAATGGTGGTCATCTCCATCTCTATGGATGTAAGTACGACTTGTTAGACGGAATTTAAGTTACGCCTGACTGATTTGAATATAGATCTTAATCATTGGTTCAATGTCCTTACGAAACACCTTTCTGTATGTCCAAATCCCCAGATCATAAAATTCCTCTAACTGTTTGAAAGATATGTTGAATTTCATCCCCTTGCATATCTTGTCAAGCTCCACATCGAACTCTCCATGGCCGAACTTATCGCAAAAATCGTCAGAGCCTCCGGACCAAATCTAGCCCCTTGTCGTTGCGTCTGCCATGATGAACCAAACCATATATTCCTCCGCCAAGTCCAATCTCGACACAGTGCTCCCCCAGCGCCTAGCGTAACGGCCCCGACCACTGGGAGATTCCGTCGCTCTTGGCCGGCATTCACAAAAAGCATACGCACCGGGGAGAAGCGCCGTGGAGGAGGACGACCTCTTTCAATGACCTCAGCTCGCAAAGCTCTTTCACGTAAAAGACGAAGCACCGAAGACAACAAGCCACAACAAGAAGCCTGGAAGTCGGATACCAACGTAACGACAGACTGTGGATCACAAAACATACCCAGTTCAACAGGACAATCGAACGAAAGCTCCCGTGTACATCGCGACTGAAGAATGACGATGGCTGGCATCTAATATCCGATTCTGACCATGCTATCCAAGACATACCGTTTTAAACAGACGATATTATACTGTCATGAGGTTCAGGTCGAATCGGGGAGCCTAGAGCAAATGATCAACGGGAACGAAAAGAAGCATCTGTATTGGCTCGCTTCTGATGAATCCGATTCAGCTCTTAGCATATCAACATAAACATCCTGCTTCGGCAGACATGTCGGCCCCACCGGACACTACCGGCACATCCCAGCATCCCCACCCTCTCCACTGGCACAAACCGGTGAAGTATTGCCGGTTTTCAGAGGCATCCGTTGGAGGATATATTCGCGAGGCAGTTGTAAAAGCCACTTCGAGACTGGTGGCCACTGACGAGAATGTCACTCACACAGCCTAGTTATGGCATCTTGGGAGTTTGGACCGAATGTTAGGACATGATTGAGTCTCAAATCATCTCCCCAAGTTAAATACAGAGACGCAAGGAAGGTTAGAGTCAGTGGAGAAATGAAGCAAGAGGCTCAGAGCGGGGCAAAATAGCACCCGGGCTGCTGTGCCGAGCCATGGCACGAAAGTTTCACTTCTCGAGAGATATATTTAATCAACCGACTTTGAATCAAGTCACGACGGCTTTATCTTGCACTTATCATATCTTTTGATATCATGTTTGTAGAGACGCTAGTTATTATCCAGCCTGATCCGCTATTAGACAAATAGCAAAAGAACGCCGTTAATCCTGTGCAGAGCCATACCGAAGCCCTTTCTTCGTGTCGTCAGTGACACTATGCCGCCCATGTTTTTGTTTCCGAACCCTTAGTTCCTGTCAATATCATTTAAGCCCCCTGGTAGCGAATAGTCGTATAATGTTTCCTAAAATGCTTTGTCGTTTCGTCATGCTCCTTTTGTTCCAGATGCGTGCTCATTCCAAGTCATAAAACAGCCGTCCCCTAGGCGTCGAAACGCCATATGTCTCCGCAGCATAAACTTTCCACTTAGCTCCATCGCTGATGCTGCAACGTCGATTACATGACACCAGGAGCCGGATTCTCATGCTTAGCGGTACTTCCTTTTCCTCTCCATGTACTGACGGCAGGGATGTTGGCTTCGTAACGGACTTCCTCAGTGCCATAGGCGCCGGGCGTTAATTTGATCAGTGTGTGGAGAGGGACATTCATCCAGGGGCTCTTAGACTGGTCCTTTTTCATGAAGTATGCATAGATGCATCGAAGTACGGCCTGGTGAGTGACAATCAGAATGTCCTCGCTGCGTTCCAGTTCCATGATAATGGGCTCGAGACGGATGACAACGTCGCGATATGACTCTCCTCCACGGTAGCGGTAGTTGTACTTGTCTTCGTCACGTGCGGCAAAGTCCTCAGGGTATCGATCCTTGATCTCCTGGTAGGTCAAGCCGTCACATACACCAGAATCAAGCTCGTCAAGAGCCTTCCACTGAAGCTGGTTGTAGTGGTCAGGAAGGAAGCGAGCAGTGGCAATGGTTCGTCTCAAAGTAGAGGTCCAGACTGTTAGTGGACGGTCATCCTATGTAATGTTAGGAAAAGTCAAGTAGTATTTCGATATGAGGAACACTTACACCAACTGATTTCCGGACAAGCTCGGGGAGCTTTCTAGCATATTGCTCGCCACGAGGAGAAAGAAGAGTGTCACCACCAATTCTTCCATCGATGTTGTACAATGACTCTCCATGCTGTGAGGGTTATTAGTACATTTCCAAGCCAAAGGATCAATTGACTCACTCTTGAAAGCCAGACAGAGCGAGGGCGGATGTGGAGGTTCATAAGGTAGTAAACAATTCGACTCTGAAGATAGTCCCGAATTCGACTGATGATGACTTGCTTGCCAACATCCATGATCTTAAGGTAAGTCAGATGCGACTCCTTGCCCTCGGCGTCAATCGTGCAGTACACTTTCTCGTAGTTGCGAATACGGTTGCGGAAATCAAGAGCGGCAGTCTCAGGGTCCTGGCCGCGGTAATCTGGGCTAGTGGTCTTAACATCGCGAATATTGGCCATGATGAGCTCCTCATCATCGCATTTGCTCTCAACGAAAAGAACCTCGATGCCATTTTCGTTGCAAACCTCCAGAACCCACTTGCGACGCTCCAAAGTTGAGTTTGTAGCATCAAGTATACCAACAATACCTCCGGAGCGGAACCAGGCTAGCATGTCGGCCACGGCAGCTTCGGCGGCAGCGCGGCGGGTGCGCTCTCCTTCAGGATTATTGATATCGAAAAAGTCGGCCTTGGGCTGGGGAGCGTCATTGCGACGATAGTTGCCGACGTTGAAAGTTTGGGCTGGGATGGAGAGCCATTGAAGATATCGCTGGGCTAAAAGGTTGATCGATTAGCCATTGTAACGGCGATGGACGACAGACAGCAACCAAACTTACCTCGTTGGGCGATATAACTCTTGCCTCTGGCCGGGAGACCTACCATGACCACACAGATCCTGGTATCTTCGGCCTGAACGCCGACGCCGTTAGTTCGAGAAGGCATTGTAGCTGGGGTGTAGATTGGGCGGTGTAAGCTGAGTACGACTGCTACTGAGCAGGCCGATCAAGGTTTGAGAATGGTAAGAGCTTGGGAATGACGGGATATGTTGAAGCTCCAATACTGCAGACACATGAAATAGGGAACAAAGCAAAGCGACAGCAGCCCAATCGATGATGACTGATAGGAGATCAGATAGTAATAATCGTGTAGACCGAGGTAGAGTGCGAAGAGGAAAGAACGGCCTCGAAGACTTCCTTCCGCGGGATGGAATCCGAAGACAGTTCAGCTGAGACCAAACGAGGAAGCTACAGCAGGGAAAGTACAAAAGATGCAAATGGATGTTTCTTGTCAAGTTTAGGTCGATGACACAGCGGGTTGACACTAGAAGAATCAATCCAATATAAACGTGATTCCGCTTGTAGTGGAGAATTGGCAACGATTTAGCTCGGGTTGTGCTTGAAGCGACCAGGATGAGTAGATTTGGTCGATGGAATCTGCAGCAAAAAGCACCCGGAGCAATGGAACCAGAAGTTCGGGGAGAAGAAGCTGTTTGGGATGAAGGTGGGGGAAAGAATGAGGGGTTGTAATTTATGGATGAAGGGAACAACAGCAGAAGCTACCAAGGTAGATCTTTTGGCTACTGTACTGTAGAATAGTCTGAGAGGAGAACAGACTAGTCGAGTTGAGACGAGCCAGGAGGTTAAAAAGAATTAAAACGAGGTCAAGTGACGGAAACTCAAGGTGAGGTAAGGTAGAAAGGTAAGGGTAGGCAGGTACAGTAGCGCAAAGGCAAGGAAGGTATCCCGATCAGGTAGCTAGCTCGGGATGAAGGTTGATGGCGTAGAGTAGAGTAGAGTATATGTGGTAGAACCAGACCAACACCTGACTAACTGATTATACAGTATAGTAGGTAGATACTGACACAAGTATTTCAGTATTGTTTAGTCAAGATAACCAAGTTTGCTCCATCACAAACACCAAAGAAAAAAAAAATCATGTTGAGCATGCGGCTTCCATCGTCTTTCTCAAGGTCGCGGATCCATCATGAATGACGATGAAATGGAGTCAGACCAATGGGATTACGTCGCTGCCCCGCCAAAGCCCGCGTTGGTGATCCACTACCGCGGGCCAAAAACACCCCCGGCCGCTCGGGATAGACGCCGTGCGTGCGTGTAGAATAGCCCGGGACGGCTAACAGCCTAGGAAGCACAGCACTGTAAGGGCTCTGCTTTTAGCGATGGGATGGTGGGGGGGAGCTGCCACAAAGCTGCACCTGTTTCCCGGTGACATGCCTCCGGATCCTCCCGGTCTATTTTAGTTAGTCCCGGAGAGGGCGACCAGATAAAATCCAGTATCAGGCATTCAAGAGCCATCCATAGTCGTTGTTGAAAAGACAAGACTTCATGACCATGAAAAATCTGAATTCCAGGCAATGATTGACCCCCCCCGGGCATTTAGGCATTTCTCCCTAGACGCCGACAAGAGGCCGAAGCACTGCAACTGAGATCTCCCCGGGCCGTGAGCCTCAGACATCCATCCATATCCATATCGCTGTCAATGTCCGGGGTGAGCTGCAGGAACCGCCACAAGAATCCCGTCCACGAGACCCTTTTAATGCTCCGGGTCTGTCCGAATTGGCACCACTCGCATCTGTTTGTCTCGCTGCGATATCATGACCGGTAACTGTAACTGTTCTCGACCGATTCTTGCATCGTGACGCGTGTTGTATCTGGGGTTGCCCATCTTCTGACCCTCTCCATAGCATGATAGATGGATGCACTTTCAGGTCCCGAACCTCAAGACGTGGGGTCCCCTCTTCCCCCCAGGTTTGACTATCCTGTTCTTACACCGCTTCGACCTCACGATAATAGAACTTTGAGTGGATCGGATTCGCTCGCTTGAGCGACAAAGAGCAGCTGAGACAAAGAAACGGATAACCAATTCGTACCTTGCTAAAGATCCAGGTATACGAACGACCCCTTGTTTGTGGCGACGACGGAGGTCCAGCTGCGATGCCTTTCATGATGGGTCTGTGATCTCGCTCGTGACGTCGACCGAAAGTCAGGAATAAACAAACGGCGAGATTCTTTCGGTGAATGCGCTTTTGTCAAGTCTTGTGACTGAAGAGAGATGTATGAAGCTTGGTCGGGCATAAGACAAACAGCAACAGAGATAACGACCTGCAGGAACCCAAATCACGCGCTCCGCTGGTTATCACGATAAGCGTTTGTTCCCATATGAACCCGTTCCACCACTGTATGGCGGACCGCGTTTCACGGCACTGAACTTAACCTTTACTTACACAAGTCACCCAGTTGGTTTGAAGGAAAGCGTTATCGACGTATGAGTGAAGCCCACCGAGAAAGTAAAAATCACAAATAGCAAAGTGAATGGGAAAAGCTGTAAGCTCGAAGAACTGGTATGGTGAGGTGCGATATCCATTGGTTGGGCTCTGTACAATTCACAAGGATTCCATTGTCATCTCTCACTTTTCTGTCATCTAGCTGTTTTAAACCTTGACCACTAGTAATCGCATCTGGCTATTCTCTAGAATAGAAGCGCATTTCTGCACCACCGACATCAAAGACTGCCACGACATTCTGCAAGAAGACATCTCCCAGGATATATGGCCCAGATCCACCAGTTGAAATGGCAAGAGCACACTTTCCGTTGGACTGGTCGACAAGTTCTTGGTAGATCAGATCAGCAGGATTGATCCAGAAGTGAACTCCTGAGATAATGACCGCAAAATGAGGAGGGATGGCTTTACAGTTGACAAAGTAGGATCCCCATCGAGGCATATACGTAGCCGGAGGATCAAAAGCTTTTGCAATCGCCCCGGCCAGTGCTTCGTGTGGTTAGCAATACTACAACATATGGTGGAGTGCATGACTTACAGGGAGGGATATACATCATTGTGGTTCCGGTATCGACGACGTAAGGATATTTCCCCATATCCGTAGTACTTCCCCATTGAAGGCCATCCGGAATGATGGTGTAGAATGATGGTTTCCAGGCCGTGACATCTCGATCTATTAGTTTTGTCTGTCGACCACTTAGCACTTCCGGAGAAGAATCTGTTTGAGGTCACGCCAACTGACAATGATAAGATCCGTCGATGCGACGGACTTAGGATGCCAGTGCATGGGAGGAAGCCCACCCCAGGCCAGTACTCCATCGCTGGTGTTTCTGTCGATAGTGATACTGAAAACAGGGTCAATCAATCCTTGGGAGATAGCATTGGTTAACCAAGGGGTATAAGGGTAGTTGTTCCACTCCGACTCATCGACCGGATCGCTTGGATCACCAATATATCCGCTTGTGAGTGACGGGTATGCAAGGCCAAGAATACCGACAGTGACGTTGTTACCGTGCCAGAATGCTCTGTTGGCTAATCCGACTTGCTGCCCAGAAACCGAGACGCCTCCACAGGCGATGTCAGAAGTACCCATTGGCCCTGACACATCCTCTCCAGATCCATAGCGTCTATGGAAATAGACTTCAGAGATATCCTGGAGAAAGTCCGAGATATGAGGCTGGCCGAATTCGCAGGCAGCTTGGTCACGTTTGTTGCCTACGCTGTTCTCACACCTGAAGCCAGTCTTGGCAGCCCAAGTGTCGGAACTTCCAGTGTCGAAGATCAACCAAACAGGAGTTTGGTCCCATGTGCATTGAATGGCATAGGCAGTCGAGAAGGCGCCAACAGCAGATATATTCTGATGATGAACTGTGCCGTTTCCATCAGAGAATGCTTGCAGATCTGGCCTTGTAAGAAGAGAGAGCGAGGACCTTGGGTAAACATCAGACTTGGACTTGAGGTTTTTCAGTCGTGATGTGTAAACACCAAGGTTTTCAGCAGACTTGATAGGCTTGAATGCCAAAGCTTTGGCTCGCTCAAAGGAGAATCCATTTAGTGAAGTCGACAGGTCCCATTCATCTTGACTTCGTACAGATGCCGATAGTACAGGGCATAGGATGTTCGTGATAGTGAGAACAAAGCAGAGTGCTCTCATGGTGATAGTGCTTAGGAGGCGGAAGTAGGTGACTAGAGAGAGGTGCAGTATCGGACGTTTAGGTAAAGGATGAGATATAATAGATGCCTTTTATCTCGAGAAGTGCTGCACATGGGTACTCAGGCAAGAGAGAATGAAATATCGTTTAGGCACGCCTGCCATCGATTGTCTAACAGTGGCTTGGACATACCTTCCCTCACTTCTCTTCGTGTCCAAGCCCGAGCCTAAGAATCGCATATCGCGAGGAAGGTGCTACTCCAGGCAAACTCGCCAAGAAGTTCAGGTTTAGGTAAGTGGTCCAAACAGTTGCACAGCACAACTTTCAACCTCCATGAATTTAAGCAACCAGTACCTAGGTAGGTATCCAAGATACTACGTGATAGTATACAATGTACCCGCCCATATTGTTACCGTTGGTGGTTATTTTTCATCTTTAACATCACTGAAAGCAGGATTGAACTCTTGACCCTGAAACCCAAGAACAACCAACCATTGCTGACACTCACTTATGCACTACTATCATGCAAGCTACCGAGACGGGAAAGACACAATTCGAACTCACGGATTCTGTGTAACGTCAACGGTCATCTGTGTTAAGCCTAAAAGAACGAACCAGTATCTCGTATTATGGTCAGAGTAAACGAGAAACAAGACATTGCACTGCGTTCAAATCGCTTGACAACCGGATTCGAGATAACATGGAACTAGATGCTGTTGATTGTGTTTTGATTCCTAGGTAGATACATTGAACTAACGTTAGGTCCAGCCGGAAGAGGCTGAGCAACATAAGCCCTTTCGCCAAATAAGTTACTATTTGGCTGACACAATATGCGCCAGCTGCCAAATTTGTCGTTAACTCTCAAAAACAAACAAAGTGGCGCTTCATGGAACACCAGCTAACTCATTCTAGAGAGTTACACGATCCAAAGTCCCATCTCCACCTAACAAAACTCTCAAGACAGTTTCATGATTGGTCCCTGGGTTTATCACCTGGATATACACCATCAACTCCAGACAACTCCGCATCTCACGATGCAATAACATCCACCATTTTCCGGATCAAGAACGAAAATGCTGACCATCTACCCGCTATCTTCTCGCATTTGACGCATTTCCATAGGTCGAATAGTATAAAATGGGTCAGGGGTGCTTACGTTGTTAGCGTCTTACTGCGCCCTGGTAGGGCTGATGAGCGGCGGATGTAATATCAATATGTGATAGCACAACGCTTGGTCTTCTTAGCTGGAGCATTTCGATCAGTTAATTGGTTTAGAGGCAATTTTTGCAAGGCACAGCCTTGGGTCTTGCTGCTTGAGTTCGCCATCCAGTAAGCCAGCTCACATGTTAAGATGAGATCTTGGCGGAGTTGGGTCGTCTAGAGGGCAGAATGGGGACAGGAACACGGATAACTTGTATATAAGGAGAGGTCCCTTACGCAACTCTGAGATGACCCGTACCAGATTCCTATCATCTTTCTTTCTCACCTTTGAATATCAACTGCTTCCTTCTGATTTACGACCATGCCGATTCTTTCTACCGATACACTCGAGCCCGCAGCTGGCCATGTGATAGACACCAAGAAACCTCATCTCGTCTTTGGTGCCACTCCTGTAGATGGTCACACATACCCTCTCATCCGAATCGCCGAAGACCTCGCCCGTCGAGGTTTCGAGATCACCTTCATAGGAGGTGACCAATTCGAGCCTGCCATTACCAAGATGGGCGCTAGACATGTTAGTATCAGACCTTTGATCAACCCCAAGATAGTGGCAGAACGTGAGGCCATTCCTGCTGGTCTTCCTCGGCTACTGTGGGATATCAAGCATGTTTTTACGGGCGAGACTCCCCATCGCTGGGAAGTTCTCAAGGGAGTCCTCGAGGATATCAGAGCCGATGATGCAGAACGTGAGGTTATTGTCATGCCTGAGACATGCTTCATGGGAGCAAATCCTATTTCTCTTGGTGCACCTCTCCCCAAGGGTTATACAACCCGGCCCAAGGTGATCAATTTGCAACCTATCCCCTACATGGCTACAAGCATCGACACTGCCCCTTTCGGTCCTGGTCTCCCTCCTGATTCAACAGAATCTGGTCGGGCAAGAAACCAGTTCATGAACCAGATGATGGTTGGTGGTCCCTTTGCGGAGGTCATCGCTCATCAGGATCAAGTCCTCAAGGAGCTTGGTGCTACTGAGATCTTGGAACCTCAAATCCCTTTCCATCACTGGATGCTCATGCACGACTTGAATCTCCAGCTGTGCCCTCCTAGTCTCGAGTATGATCGGTCTGATATGCCTTCAAACGTCAAGTTTGCTGGTTGCTTGACACCCAAGCCTATTCCTGCCGACTTTGCTTATCCTGCTTGGTGGGATGATGTGAAGCGGGGAGATCGTCGCATCGTCGCCGTGACCCAAGGAACTATTGCTCGCGAAGCTTCCAACCTCATTATTCCCACCATCAACGCTCTTTCCGACCGAGACGATCTCCTCATCGTCGTCATTCTCGGCAAAAAGGGCGCTGCTCTACCTGACGACATGACCATCCCTTCCAACACTCGTGTCATTGACTATCTTCCCTACGACATTCTTCTACCTCACGCTTCCGTATTTGTCATGAACGCCGGTTACGGCGGTTTCCTTCACGGCGTATCAAACGGAGTTCCTATGGTTCTTGCAGGAGAGAGTGAAGATAAACCCGAGATTGCCGCGCGTGGAGAGTGGAGTGGTGTCGCGGTCAACCTACGAACAGGAAGGCCTACTCCCGACCTTGTAAGAGAAGGTGTTGAACGGGTTCTTTCTGAAGATAGCTTCAAGAAGAGAGTTGAAGAGATCAAGGCGGAGAATGAGGCGATGAAGATTCATGATTTTATAGAAGAGCAGATTCTTTCTATCAGAAACTTGGAGGCATAGAGTTTTGTATTTATGAGATGGAGGACTTCACTTATAGCGTAACTTGGATAGATATTTTAATGTTTCTGTTGTCTCTTTGAGAAATAAACCATCTTTCTATTGGATGTAAGAATAAATCTCCGAATGTTTCCTCCGTCCGGCTCCGGTTCCAGCGGGGCTACGGACCGTCAATTCATCCCGACGGCCCCGATGTCTCAACATTCAAGCCATACCAACCCTCGGCGTTTATTATATAAATAGTTGTTTTCTCTATGAATTAATTGGACCTTTATTCTTATAATACACACGAACCGTTATGGCGACAGTCAAGCAATCGCCCTTGGCCTTTATGGACGAGCTCGACAGCCCATCTGTTTTATACTATCGTCCAGATAATACAGCATCAACCTCTACCACCGACACCCGCGATCCTCCTCTCATAATCTTTCTATCATGGTCGGGTGCTCGTGATATTCATATTGCCAAGTACATTTCCCAGTACCGCTCCATGTATCCAACATCTGCTATCTTGCTCTTCCGATCTTCTCCCATGCTATTTATGCAACCCAAACTCCGTCGCAATCTCTTCAAATCTGCTCTACCTATTCTTCAATCGATCCCTAATCCGAAAGATAACGATCCTCAATTTCTTCTCCATATCTTCTCCAACGGCGGTGTCAGCTCTGCCGTTACATTGTTCGAGCTGTGGGAGTCTGCACTTGGAAACGAGCTAGTCCCTCGGCACGCAGTTGTGATGGACTCATGCCCTGGTTATTTCCACTGGAGACGCGATCACCATGTGGTTTCTATGGACTTCCCCTGGTTTATGTCGCCTCTTGTCTGGGTGGTGCTTGGCTTTGGCTGGCTCTACTGCGTTCTATACCTGGGCTCTATGCCACATAATACTAATGCTTTGGCGCTCAACCACTCAAAGAGAACGAGTCGCGAAACGGCGAGGGCGTATTTGTATGGTGATGCGGATAAGTCGGTTGGATTTGAAGATATCGAGTCTCATGCGTTAGATGCAAAGAAGAATGGAGCCATTGTGAGAACGGAAATGTTCAAGGGAGGCGCTCACGTTGCTCATGTTAGAATTGATGCCGATAGATACTGGAAGGCTGTTCGAGAGACTTGGGAGGAGAAATGTATATAGAGTAGCTAACGTTAGCTCTATGTGTAGTAGAAGTTTCCTGATAGATTTCCAGATGGATAAAGTAGATACATATGTTACACTTGTTTATACCGCTTCATCGTAACAAGTCTCCTTCGTCCGTGAATTATCGCCTTTATCCATTAGATCGTTTCCACCGCAATGATAATATAACGCAATCCGCTTGTAGTTCTTCAGATGTTGTTATTAGTGTACAAAATTGGAAAGTAACGCCGTTGTAGATAATGCAGACTCAAGTCCTCTGTCTCTTATAACCGTTTCCCGAACTTGAACTTGCGCCTTGTTGATCCTCTGTCGAGCTTCTTTTACCAAGACTGCTCTGCGTATGAGATGTCTGCTGGAATAGTATTGTATAGTTGTCGTTTATTCCAACGCCCTCATCCTCCTCATGACATATGGAACACTCTTGGTTGAAACTGTGCTCTTCGACGAGGATACCCCCCTCACATCCACCAAACCAACCCAGGTTTTTGGCGTCGAGACAGTTCAACTCTTGGGTCAAGTCAACCCATGTTTGGGCTGAGCCGCAGCAAATGCAGTATCCTCGGAATATTATCATTCGACACATTATGTTGTTGAGGCGGCTGATATATAGACGATCGTCAGAAATGAAGCTTTTGGAACTAGAGGTTGATGGTCAGTAAAGTGCAAGAGACTGAGTGAGTCAGGACTGACAATATTATTCTCTATTCTTGTAGTAGAAACCCTCCCGATGTCTCAGTTGGATAAAATGCCGAATGCCGAATCGATGTAATGTCTTCATCAAGCGACACTCTGTAACGTCGGAAACGAGACAATCCAAGCAAGCCACAATGCAACGTCCGAGCGTAATGCAGATGACGATGACGATCAAAGGAGGGGAATTTGCAAGAAAGAACCAAGTTGTGATGAGGTTTTTGCAAAATCAAGTGCCCTTTTGTTTCTGTATTGACTCGTTGGTTGGATCGGATCGGATTGGTTGGTGAGATGCAAGTAGAATGAGACACAGCTTATGAGGTGCTGAAGTAGAAGATCTATTGCCGCTGATAGAGTATTAAAGAGATGATGATAAAACAAAAAGTCGAAAAGTCGAAGAAGAGATGGGATGTTTATACAAGTTGAGCAGACAAGGTAAGATGAGTGATGCGGCATACACCGTGAGTGAGCATTGATCATAATCAACCCAAGGCAAGGTAAGGCAAAGCAACGGCCAACTTTAATCACTCCTCTCAAACGTCACAAATAAACTACCGATAAATTACAGTCCAGTAAAGAATTAGGAATTATGAGAAAAAGCAACAAGGACATGCCATATCATATCCCTAAAACGGACGTGCATTCTTCTTGGCGCCTTGTAGTTTGACTACAGCCATCCATATCTTTACAGTAAGGTAAAGGTAGTCTAGCTTGGTGCTTTGACTGCCGATACACATCATTTCTGCAGTACATTCAGTAACAGTACCGTACCCCTTGGCTTTCGCTCGCGGCATTAAACTTTACACGCAACAAGCTTTCGCCACTGATCCTCAACTAAATAGGCTAGAAGATCTTGAAGCCGTTCAGCTGCACTGCCACAGCCACTCTCAAGACGATCCTCGAGTTCTAGACCTTCAGTTTCATGGAAGAGGAATTCTTCTCTCTATGTTCTAGACTTTGTTCTAGAAGACCACGGAGCTTCCGTCTTCCTTTCTTTTTCTTCTGCCACCGACTTCATGCAAGAAAACGCAGATAATTAAATTCTTTATTTGTAATTCGCAGAAAGAAATAATTATCCATCGTCGGAGAGATCCATCTAAACCAGGGGCAACATGAGGCTTGGCTTGGCTGTCTAGTTCAAGTTACTCTATCCCAGCGCCGCGTTCCCGGAAGACTGACGCCTCTGAACCAAAGAGAATTGCCCAACATAGACAACGATCATCCGCGACTGGCGATCCTTCTTGTTCAGTCGTGACAGGCTCCCTTGCCAAGCGTCGAGTTTCTACCATCTCCTCGGGTCTTCGTTGCGAAGACGTTTTGTTTCATGGCAATAGCCTTTCGCGCCTCGCCCTTTCCCCCCAGACTCGGTAGGGAGTTTCATCGTAGAGATGGGATTCCTGTGATGCCTCTTAGCCTAGTTAGCATCAAGGCTAACTTTCTAAGCTTATCCTCGATACCTATCAAATTTCACAGCTCTTACGGTGTGCTTCCGCAATTGCATTCCTGATACACTGCTCTAATGACACAGCCAAGCATTGGAAGCGGAGGACAAGTCTTTCAAAGTGATAAATATTCCGCACTGCCTATTATGGCATCTCCATCCACCTCTAGTCCAATAAGCTAGAGCACAGCCTAACAAGCGGTTCCTGGCATGATAAGCTACTGTACTACTCCTGCAAGCTAACATCAGCCAAGTCAAGTCAGGTCAAGTCATCTCAGCCCAGGATACGAACTACAGTAGCTCAAAGTCCGAAACTCGTTAAATCCGACATCACTGGAATTCTTGAGACAACCACCGGGATCTTGATGAAGCCCGCTCGTTAGCCGTGCCACTACGCACTACCCGTCTCAGGGCGTCATCTCAGGCACGAAACGAATGTTCTACGGGCGTAGTCGAAGCTTCTGTCATACTCCTCTCATTTGCTTTTCGGCTTCTTAACTGAGTATCAGCCAGTTTCATCCAAGATTTAGTAACGCCGCGCCTTGAACTCTCATGTATGTAAGCAATGCAGAGTCACAGTACACCCTACCAAGGACCTACGTAGTAAGTAACTTACAAAACAGACGTCTAAGGTCTAGCGGTCGATCTTCATGGGCTCCTTCAGACTTTCCCGGTGAGTATGCTCCTTCTGGGAGGTCACAGTAGCATCAAGGTGAGGTATTGACATCGAGGCAGTGAGTGTTTGGAGCTTATGCCAAGTGCTTAAGAAAGCCTACCCCTGACTTCTGAGAGCATCGAATACAATTTCGGAACTCATCAATTAAGTAAGTTCAGGTTGTACTCCCATAGTAACTATCCTGCATATCTTAACCACATAGGTCAGCTTCTCTCATTCTTTGAGTGACATTGAGGTATCAGATGAATTGGCCGCCAAAAGCATAAGAGACCAAACAACTTGACCATCTAATACGAGCATAGGCTAACAGTTGGTCTACTTTGTTTCTGTATCCCAAACCTTGGAGGACAAATCCTCTGCTATCCAGTATAGGTGTAGAAGACGCTTGTACGAAGGAAAGCAAGTCAAAGCATACACTACTTATCTCAACACCAGCAAGGTTCTTTTTACAATCGTTCAATACTCGAAACAACAATACCAGTACGCTTTATTCAGTATAGTAGTTCTTTTCTAGACGCTAATATCACCACCGTATCATGACTGATATCATGGCTATAACGAACGTTTGAGCCATATGCAGACGCCTTCAATGTGCGTCATGGTACTCTGGTATCTGCCATTCAAATCCCCCATACAAGTCAGGGTGGGAGCCTTCGAGTTAGTACCGTAGAAACAGGCCGATGGGCATGGTGTTGTGCTCCCTTCGTGCAGAGTTCATCCGGTTTGTTGCAGCCTCCGTTAGTGGCATCTCAAGACGAGAATTGATGCGGATAACAGAACCTCCGCCATTGTTGGTTTTTTCCGCCGCTTTCCTTACTTGGCGAGAGCGGTATCTTTTGTACCGCTCCTTTACTTTAGATTCCTATTCTCTCAGGTAGCTTGGATCGTTTGTTGCCAGCGCCCAGGAGCTGTTGAATTTGCAGTCGTAACAAATAGTTTCCGAGAGGAAATCGCCGCGACGCAAACGATGGGGACAGTATGAGACAAGTTTCAAAACGGTGAAGCAGCCATAGCAGTAGAGGCGTTGGAAGCGAATGGGTTGGCAGCAACGGCGTTCGGAGCGAGGGGGGATGGCGCGTTCAGTTGTGTTGCCAGTGAGATTTTCCAAAGAAATGATGCTCGGATAGTGTAGAATTTGGAGTCTTCCCCTGTTCGAACGATTGATCGTAGCGTCAATAAGATTTGAAATCTGATTTACGTCCATGATTGTGTGTAATAAGATGAGCTTGGATGGATGGATGTTGATGGTAAGTCGAGGAGCGTCTGCAAGTGAAAGATGTGCTTGCTCCTTTATCAGCCAACTGTAGATGTAACTGCCCAGGTAGGCAGGCAGGCAGGTCAAGGAGATCTGCCTGCCGCACCATTTACCTGCCTAAGCGTCGGTCTGAACTACCTTGAGCAGCATAAGAGGACTGTATCATTTCTCATGCCCTGGCGACAGTGCGTCAGCAAACCTGTCTGTCAAGAATCTATGAAATGAATCATATTAGCTACTTCACGGTATTCCAGGCTAGCCTTGAGATTAACATCTCTGTACTACTTACTCAGCAACAACCTACCTGCCTTAGTAGAGTAGAGGTCCAGGTCTTCATTCTGGCAATGCGTGGCCATTGTTCTTTCCTTATTACGGAGGTCTCTCCGTTGACTCCAGTGGCCTACAAACTCCAAACCAGTACTATGCTGTCTCTCATCGCCAACCGTTATACTTTAGTACTTTAGCGCTCTATACAGTATCTCATCATTGATAAACGTCATTCATTCTTCTATAGTGCTTCAATAATGTCTCCCTCGCTTTATACTTGGATATCTATACAGCAGTCCATGATGCCAGGGTCCGGTATAGAAACATGGTATCAAGGTAGCAGCAGCATCGTGACTTGCAATCCACCTTACATTCCGAGCACATACATATTGTGATCTCAATGAATAGTATGCGCAGGATGAAAGTGACCTGTTGAACTCTTAGCAACCAGACTCCTGGCGCTCCGCGAATAGTAAAGGACCTACTTTACTGGAGATGTATGTAGTAAATGACTAGTCAATCCCGCCTGAGATAGTGAGGTGTCTTATTCTGGAGTACTTCAGTTGTGGGAAAGGGGTATCCTGAAGCACCCGAGAGCACAGGTTCAGGCCATGAGCCTGCCAGGGTATCAGAAAGGTTGGCTGCCGAGAGCCTAAGAGATACAATGATTCGGTCCTAACACTTGGACT
Source organism: Fusarium coffeatum (assembly GCF_003316985.1). Taxonomy (NCBI): domain Eukaryota; kingdom Fungi; phylum Ascomycota; class Sordariomycetes; order Hypocreales; family Nectriaceae; genus Fusarium; species Fusarium coffeatum. The sequence goes on along the minus strand of NW_022157926.1, from coordinate 6,226 downwards.
GCCTATTGACGCTCTAACTGAGAGGACAACTTTTACGCTGCCCAGTAAGAGTCTCATGGTGGTCCTCGACAAAATGACTACATACGTTACTTCTCTATAAGCATGTTGTTTATATTTCACATCAGTTCAAAGAGGACATTAACGAAGAGAAATCCGTGGAATTTCATGGCGATATAAGACTAATTACGTTACGGTGGTAATACAATGCAACCAAATCCCCAACGCCATTTCCCCAGTCTCTTATTCCGAAAATACATTCCTTTCCTCATGGCATGCATGCAATGATGAGAAACGGTCCGGGGTTGAAATCAGACCTTGAAAGAGTTTGTAAACGAAGGCGTAACTTGCAGATGATCAATAGGCCCCATGTGCACAACACGTAACACACATGCAGAAACGACGGAACCACTTGCACGACACGATCGATTTCATCCAACAACGCACAGATCTGGCTGGAAATGAGTTTAAGTACGACCGAAACCAGGTTGCAAGACACTGTTGTTTGGCTCGGATTGGGATGCAATTCAAAACCTTGGGTGACCAATTCACAACTCAGCTCAACCGTATCTTGGCAGGTCGCAGAGTTCGAGATGAGCGTCAGACCAATGGATGAATAGGCATCAAAGATCGCACATGTCATCACTGCGTTAGTCGTGAGCTGTCAATCCAGAGTCATCATGATTGCGAGAGATTCGACAAGTACGCGATCTGCAAACGGTGTTCGTAGAAGTATTCAGCATCGAGTCGAGGTAGCGGCTAGATGAGTTTGGGTGACGGCAAAGCAGTATGGTCATGGACGTTACACTTGCTATGCATGCCAGTATTAAGGTCGTCAAAAATAGTCGAGTCAAATGATATGTCATCAAAGAAGTTGAGTCCAAGTAGTTCTCGAGAAACGGAAAGGTATGTTGTACAATCGGGGGTCGTGTCAACGGGCCATAGGGGCAGCAGGAGCGTCAAGAGTGTCAGAAGCATCGGCATGATGTCAATCGAATCAACAGATAGTGCCCTCGCTTCGCGGCATTTGCGAAGGAGAACTCGATCAAGATCACCCAAGCACGAGCGAGCAGACAAGACATCACTATGCCCCAGGTGCAGGAGCACCGGCAGGAGGGGCACCCTGTCCACCTTGCTGCTGTTGGAACATCAAAGACTGATACCACAGTGCAAGATAATTTTGGTAGCCACCATCTGTCTCCGTCAGTATTGTGCAAAGCTACAGGCATTTTGATAAAAACTTACATTGGGCATATGGATCTGATCCGTCACCTGAAGCTGGTTGAGGGGGCTGGTTAGTAGGTGTGCTGGGCGCTTGCTGTTGAGAGTAGCTGGGTCTGTCAAGATCTTGGTGTCCACGACCACCACCGCCGCCACGTGGGCCGCTTCCCTTCTGTCGCTATAATCATGTCAGACTTTGCATACTGGAGGTCATGATCGGATGAAACTTACTACTGCATCCACCTTTTCGTCGATGGCCTGCTTGGCGCGAGCGATGCTATCGCGAGAGCCGATTAAGGCAATTTCCCTCTGGGTCTCACCAGGCCCAGAAGATTGGGCGACATTAATCTTACAACCAGTGGTGTTCTGCATCTCACGGATCGTCTCACCACCTTTGCCAATGATCATACCTACTGCATCCGAAGGCACATAAACAGCATCATTGATCTTATCAGGGCCGCCGGAACCACCCACGTCCCTTTGCTGAGAGCCCTCATGGCGGCCACCGGGAGCTGGTCCACCACCACCACCAAGTTTCTTGACAGGTGGAGGCGCATCGCCCCGACTGTCACTGTCAACGATTTCCATAATGAAATCCTTGGCACGAGCAGCAGCTTCGCGCGTACCAATAAGATTGACGGGTCGTAATCCATTCACGCTTTTGGATTCACCAACAATATTGATATGACAACCGGAGCGTTCTTGGAGATCACGAATAGTTTCACCACCACGTCCAATGATCAAACCAACTGTCCTATCGGGGACCATGATCTGCATGTGGTCTTCTCCTTCACGTAGAGCGGTCGCGCCACCCTTGTTTGGATCACGGGGCTTCTCGGGGCGATTAAGGGCACCCATGCCGCTGTCCTCTATGATGCGATTGATCGCATCCTTTACTTCACCACGGCGATGTCTTGGCCCAGAGATTTTGCACTGTCTATAAGGACCCGGACCACCATCAGTTGGGGCCAAAAATTGGACACGACAGTTAGAGTCTGCTTCTATGCGTCGCAGGTTCTCGCCTTGTCTGCCAATAATAAGGCCTACCAGGCTTGACTCAATCTGAATAGTTTCAGAGTTGTCATCTCCCCCTCTCAACGGAGATCTCTCACGTCCATTTCCTCCTCGAGGAGAGAAATTGCGGCCACGAGGGCCAGGCGAATAAGAACGATCCCGATCATAGCTTCGACCGTGCGAGCCGCGGTCGCCACCACGTCGCTCATCTCTGTAGGGGTTCACGCCATCACGAAACTCGTCGCGAGCAGGCGATCGCGATCGTGAGCGGTTATATCCTCGATCGGGCCCTCGGTTTTCGGAAGCATAAACCAAGGGACGGTCGTAGGATGTGACTCCCTTCTCAGCGGCGTAAGCCTTGGCTTGAGCGATCGCATCGGTAATACTGAGTGTTCCTGAATTAATAGGCCTAATCGAGCTCAGGTCGAGGTTTCCACTGGATGAAGGTGCAGGAAGACCATTGTAGGCGGGTGCACCGTAGCTGCCGGAGTTCAGAGGCGGCGGCTGGTATGCGGCCGCTGACTGCGTAGACGCGGGCGGGGGAGGGTATGCCTGGTTGGGGGCGCCAGGTGGTGTCTGGGTAGGTGTTCCTGTCGGTGGCCTCTGAGATGCTACGAACCAGTCAGTAAGCGCAAAAGACCTGGATCAAGTTAGTCGATCCAACTTACCGAGCGCAGCCAGAATGCTCTGGATATCAGGTCGGGAATCAGTCATTGTGCTGTTGGTGGATCTAGACAAGAACCAGCACGAAAGAAGAAGCTAATTTGTGCCGTAGGGTTATGCCGGCAAGTGATTGATGGACTCGACGATTTGGCAAAAATCCAAAATCCAAATCAAGTAACGGATTCAAATTATTATGAAGGCGGCCGACGAGATAAATGTGTCTCCAAAGTATGTATCGCAACGACTGTACCAATTTGCCGGTTACGTTTTGGGGTCAAGATGGAAACCAAGACTTTTTGCGATGAGAAGCAATAGTAGAGATAACGAAGGAAAGGATATTGACAGATCGCCAATAAATGTCTCGGGTCGCGTAAGAAGGCTGATGCGATCGCGACGACGATAATATGTAGCGTCTCTGGCCACAAAAGGGGTGATGTCTCGAAAGCGCAGATGAGATGGAAGAGGGAGGATTCTGATTTGGAAGAATCAGTGGAGGTTCATGGAAATGGAAGACGACCCAGGCGCGAAAGTGCAGCAGTACGTACCTACAGTACCTGCAGTGCAGCGTGACTTGCAGCTAAACCATATTTGGAACTTGGGTGACAATTCTCCACCACTTTAAAGAAAACCCTGAGCGGATATTGAGCATGCGTACACCAAGTGCAATTTTTTATGCTATGTAGAATTATTGTCCTCTGTGTCACCTGGTTTTCACGCAGTATTTTTCGATATTGTCATTCTCATTTGCCGTACCCGGCCTGAAATCGAGTCTTGTGTGAACCTAAAGGCGACTCAGGGTTAACTCATATCTAGCAATTAAGTTAAGCCATGCTCTACGTTGGGAGCATCAGCCTGTCACCAGAGCGACAATGACTGAACCCAGTTTGTGAATCCTACAGTAATCCTACTCTGTGCCTCTGATCTGTCTCGATCAATTCAGTTCACACTGCTACCCATCCATAAGTTCTCTAGACAAAGCGACACAGACGTACATGAGACTAGTCCTTTAACAGCAAGGTTATAACAACATTTGCCGCTGCTCCACTGCGGGGAGTTTCTGCAAATTCGACAGCTGGGTCGGATCTCGGAAGAACGAGAGGCCGTTATCGTCCAAGACTTTTTCTTATCGCTGAAAAAAAGTTCTCGGTTCGAGACGCTGCTAAGACGATCGGTTATACAGAATACCTACCTCAAGCGCAACCAAACATGGATTTCGCCGGCAACAAGAAGCGCAAGTTCAAGGACGCCAATGGCGTCAAGTCTTCAAAAGAAAAGAAGTCTTCTTCTATTCCTGAGAAGAAGTCAAAGAAAGTCAAGCGCGCCGAACCCGAGCCCGAAGACGATGCTTCCAGCGAGGAAGAGGAGGCTCTGAAGGAGCTCGAGGACGAGAGCGACGAAGCCGATGAGGATGCCGAAGTCTCAAAGTCGGGAGATGAGGAAGAGGAGGACAAGGACGATGCCGAGGACAACACAGATCTGCCTGATGGCGGAAAGCTCACATTACCCCCGGTTGCTGGCGCTGAGGCGCAATCTTTCGAAGAGTTGAACCTTTCCGAGAAGACTATGAAGGCCATCAAGGAGATGAAGTTCACCAAGATGACAGAGATCCAAAGAAGGGGTATTCCTCCTTCTCTGGCTGGTCGCGATGTTCTTGGTGCCGCAAAGACAGGTTCTGGAAAGACTCTGGCCTTTTTAATTCCTGTTATCGAGATGCTGAGTGCTCTGCGCTTCAAGCCTCGTAACGGTACTGGCGTCATTGTCGTCTCGCCCACTCGCGAACTGGCCCTTCAGATCTTTGGTGTTGCCCGTGAGCTCATGGCCCACCACTCTCAAACCTACGGCATCGTTATTGGAGGCGCAAACCGTCGCGCTGAGGCCGACAAGCTTGCCAAGGGTGTTAACTTGCTTATCGCTACTCCTGGTCGCCTCCTCGATCACCTCCAAAACACACCTTTCGTCTTCAAGAATCTCAAGTCTCTCGTCATTGATGAGGCTGATCGAATTCTCGAGATTGGTTTCGAGGATGAAATGCGACAGATCATCAAGGTCCTCCCCAAAGAGGACCGACAGACCATGCTCTTCTCTGCCACTCAAACGACCAAGGTCGAGGATCTTGCTCGTATCTCGCTGCGACCCGGTCCCTTGTACATCAACGTTGATGAGGAGAAGCAGTACAGTACCGTGGAGGGTCTCGAGCAAGGTTATGTTGTCTGCGAGGCCGACAAGCGGTTCCTTCTCCTCTTCTCGTTCCTCAAGCGCAACCTCAAGAAGAAGGTCATTGTCTTCTTCAGTAGCTGTGCTTGTGTGAAGTACCACGCCGAGCTCCTTAACTATATCGACCTTCCTGTCCTTGATCTCCATGGCAAGCAGAAGCAGCAGAAGCGAACCAACACCTTCTTCGAGTTTTGTAATGCCAAGCAGGGTACCTTGATCTGCACTGACGTTGCCGCTCGTGGTCTTGATGTACGTACTCCACTTCATTCCTCACACGAACTTCCTACTAACCTGTGACAGATTCCTTCTGTTGACTGGATTGTCCAGTTTGACCCCCCGGATGACCCCCGCGACTACATTCACCGTGTCGGTCGAACCGCCCGAGGCAACAACACCAAGGGTCGATCCCTCATGTTCCTTCAGCCTAATGAGGTTGGCTTCTTGTCGCATCTCAAGGCCGCTCGAGTCCCCGTTGTGGAGTTCGACTTCCCTGCCAACAAGATCGTCAACGTTCAGTCTCAGCTCGAGAAGCTCATCAGCCAGAACTACTACCTGAACAAGAGCGCTAAGGACGGTTACCGCAGCTACCTGCACGCCTACGCTTCGCACTCGCTGCGCAGTGTCTTTGACATTAACAAGTTGGATCTTGCTAAGGTTGCTAAGAGCTTCGGTTTCTCGGTGCCGCCTCGTGTTGAGATCACTCTCGGCGCCAGTATGAGCAGAGACAAGAAGCAGCAGGGTCGCAGGGCATACGGTAGCCAGCCACGACAAGGTCATGGTAGCAATTTCACCAGGTAAAGCCTGAGCACCTAATGGGAAAGGAAAAATGTGGTGGTCAGTCAAATTGGCTGTCGGTGTATCTGGGAGGCTTTAAGCACGGCGTTAGGTTTTGCAAAATGTAATGATGGTACCCAGCTACGGCAGGATCATAGACAGACCTTTTCGTTTCAATTGCCTTGTTTAAGTGAAGATGTGTAGTTGCGTACAAATATTTGCTGCATATCATGTTCTATTGCGGATGAGCCACGTCTCATTCCAATGTGCGTGCATTGAGTTCAAATTAGAATCAAGCTTGTTGCTAGCCCTTCCTTTGTATTTCCTTTTTTTTTTTTTTTTT